>NC_133653.1:228955239-229262344 GCF_009905375.1 Apium graveolens | reverse complement strand
GCAACTGTCCTTGAATTTCTCCATTGTCTCTTGCTTCTTTGATCCATCTCAAGTTCATAAGTCTTGAGCATACCATAAATTTCATCAAGAGTAGTCTCATCAAGAGCATAGTTGTCTCTTATAATAGTAGCCTTCAAATCCCAACTTTCAGGAAGAGCTAAAATGAATTTTAGATTTGAATCTTCAAGATCATATTCCTTGTCCACCAGTGACAGATCATTCAAGAGTTTGACAAACCTGTCATATAAGTCAATTAATGACTCATCACTTTTTGAGTCAAAGTTCTCATACTCTTGAGTGAGTATACTCCTCATGTTCTTCTTGATTGCATCAGTTCCCTGGAATCTTGTCTCCAAAGCATCCCATATCTCATTTGCAGTCTTGCAGTGAATTACCATGTTTGACATGACATTATCAATAGCACTATGCAGCAAATGCCGTACCTTTGCATCCTTGGCAATAGATGAGATATCTTCAGCTGTATACTCACTTTTCTCCTTTAGTACGGTCTTTGCTGGTTGATCTGTAACTACAACAGAGAGCTTGGTTGGCTTATGTGGTCCTTCATTAATTCTGTCAAGGTATCCTGGATCTGTAGCTTCCAAAAATATAGCCATCTTCACTTTCCATATGGGATACTCAGAAGGTCTCAACATGGGAACCTTAATAGTCTCATATCGACTGTGGGTTTGAGTCTTCAGAGTTTCTTCAGTTTTGGCGGGCTTGGTTGGATTTTCTGCTTCTTCAGACATGATTGTTTTGGATCTTTACTGTATGTGTGTTAACAGATAGGCTCTGATACCACTTGTTAGGTCACACAACACTGTAGAAGGGGTTTGAATATAGTGTAGAATACAATCAAATCGATTTAGAACACAAGTAACAGAAAACAAATGTATTCGATATAATAAACTCTGTTACAATGGAACTGTCCTCTCTCAGTGATGAACAAATATCACGAGAGCTGCTAGGTTACAATGTATGATCTTCTCGATAATGATAACACATATAGTGTAAACCTATGTCTGTGTTTATATCGTACACAGTTACAAGATAACTTCTAATTGATATGGAATATAATTCTGTCTCCTAAAATATATCAATCAGATATCTTATATAATTCTTCTAGTCCTCTAACTCTTTCCTTGCATATCTTCTTATGTATTAGTCTCGATCTTCTACTGTTAATCAGCTTCCTTTCTTAACTGTAAGTCCTCTCGTACTTAAGTTCTGATATGACCTTAAGTCCTGATATGACACTAAGTCCTGACTTCCAGTAAGTACTGATTCCAGTAAGTACTGATATTTTCTATTTGTTAAGATCTGAAAACTAAACATGAAACATATTAGACATGACATCTGAAATATATACAACAGGGTCATAGGTGTCAATTGAAACAATCTCAGTTGTTTACGGTGGAAATACCGGGAATGGATGAAGAGGAATTAGAGGAAAATGATGCTGAAGATCGTTGTTTTGAGGTCTCTAGTATGGAACCTTGTATTTCTATTAATGCTTTAAGTGGGAATCATAATTTTCAAACAATGAGAAAAAATGGTTATCATGACAGTAAAAATCTTCACATCCTGATAGACTCTGGAAGTACACACAACTTTCTGGACCTGAGTGTAGCTAAAAATTTAGGATTACAGTTGGATTATATTGCCACTCAAGCAGTAACGGTTGCAGATAGGAATCATCTGCCATGTCAGTTAGGAATCATCTGCCATGTCAGTTTGTGTGTAGGAATTTTAATTGGAAATTACATATCACGGATTTTAAGTCAGTAGTATTGTTGATTCTGTTGGGCAGTTGCGATATGGTTTTAGGGGTTCGATGGCTTAGTGATTTGGGTACTGTAAAGTGGGATTTCAAGAGATTGGTTATGGGGTTTGACTTGGGAAATTGTCATTATATCCTTAAAAAAAATCTCCTAAAGGAGTCAAGGTCAGTTCTCATATTGATAATAAAAAGCTTATGGAAAATTCAACACAACTATATTTTATACAATTGATAATGCCTGATGAAGATGAAGACAACTTGAAAATGGTCAGTTGTGCATCGGAAGTCAGTGTTGTTCCGCGAGGTGTACAAGAAATTTTGGGAAAATACAAGCAAATTTTTGACGAGCCTACTGAGTTACCTCCAACAAGAGGAGTTTTTTACCATAAGATACCCCTGGAGTTTGGAGAAAACCCTGTGAGTATAAGGCCTTATAGGTACGCTCTCTTAAATAAAAAGATATAATTGAAAAACTTGTTCAACAAATGCTGAATCAGGGGATAATAAGGGACAACTGCAGTCCCTTTGCATCGCTGGTTGTGTAGTGGGGAAAAAAGATGGGTCCTGGAGGCTTTGTGTTGACTAGGGATCTGAATAAAAAAGGTCAAGGATAAGTTTCCGATTTCGGTCATGATTGATGAATTATCAGGATCATTTGTGTTCAGCAAGATCGATTTGAGGGCGGGTTATCATCATCTTTGAGTTCATAAGGATGATGTCTACAAGACGACATTCAAAACTCATAACGGATATTATGAATTCTTAGAGTTGCCGTTTGGTTTGACTAATGGCCCTGCTACGTTCCAAGCATGGATGAGCCACATTTTCAAGTCCCTGCTAAGAAAATGCGTTTTGGTTTTTTCGATGATATCCTAGTTTACAGTCCTAATTTAGATGAACATTTGAAGCATTTGGATTTTGTTCTCAAGTTAATGCACTTGCCATTGAGAAGGTGGAGTATCTGGGGCATTTTATTTCTGGACAAAGAGTGGAAACGGATCCACAAATGATAGCAGCTGTAGAAAAATGGCATGCACCTAAAAATATGAAAAAATTACGGAGTTTTCCTTGGATTGGCGGGTTATTATCGAAAATTCGTGAAGGGTTATGCATGCATAAGTAGACCTTTAACTAATCTACTTAATAAGGGAGAGTTTTAATGGTCAGATAAAGCAAATTCTTCCTTTGAAGCATTAAAAAAAATGAGTTTAGCACTCGTCTTAGCCTTACCTGATTTTTCAAAGAAATTTGAAATTCAAATGGACGCATCTAATGGTGGCATTGGTGCAGTGCTTATGCAAGGCGGTCATCATTTATCATTTTTAAGTAAAGCTTTAGGGCCTAAATGGCAAAAGCTTTCGGTTTATGAAAAAGAGTTGTTGGCGATGGTAACTGCAATTCAGAAATGGGAGCAATATCTCTCTGGTCAACAATTTATTATTCGAACCGATCAGAAAAGCCTAAAATATCTATTACAACAAAAAACTTCAACCCCCTTTCAACAATTTTGGTTATCTAAACTTATGGGTTTCGATAACGAAATTCATTACAAGAAAGGAAGTGATAACTTAGTCGCGGATGCTTTATTAAGGGTAGCTGGTTCTGAGATATTATTTCTGGCCATTTCAGTCCTGGATTCTAATTTGAACTCGCTTATCCAAGCAAGTTATAGCCTGAATACAAATATACAACAGTTGTTGGGCAAGCTTCAAAACGGACTTTCAGTTCGTCACTATACTTTAGTCGATAGCCTGATAAAGAAAAAGGATAAGATACTAGTTGGACCAAATGAGTCTCTCAAGCTTTCGTAATAGTTGCACTCTTCCTATCAGGATGGACACTCCGGAAGAGATGCCACTTTGAAAAGAATGAAGGCTTTATTTTACTGGAGAGGAATGAGTACAATGGTGAGTAATTTTGTGAGACATTGTATGGCTTTTCAAGCAAGCAAATATGAAAATGTTGCTTCACCAGGTTTGTTACAACCTTTGTCAAATCCACATGAAGTTTGGGTGGATGTGTCCATAGACTTCATATTGGGACTGCCCAAGTCGCAAGGGAAAGAAGTGATCATGGTGGTTGTGGATAGGCTGAGCAAATATGTTCACTTCGTCACTCTATCTCATCCTTATTCCGATATAGATGTTTCTCAAACTTACTTGGATTGTGTGTTTAGGCTACATGGTTGGCCTATGTCTATAGTAAGCGATAGAGATCCAGTATTTTTAAGCAAGTTCTGGCAAGCTTTATTCACAATTCAGGGGACAAATTTTTTATTGTTATCATCGTATCATCCTCAAACGGATGGTCAAACGGAGGTTGTGAACAAGTGTCTTGAAACATTTCTGAGGTGTATGTGCAGTGAATGCCCTAAGGACTGGAGTTTATGGATTTCACTAGCCGAATGGTGGTACAACACTAATTTTCACACGTCTATTCAAGTAACTCCTTATGAGATTATTTATAATCAGCCTCCTCTACTTCATTTGCCTTATCTTCCCAAGGAGACTAAAGTAGAAGTGGTGGACAGATCATTGCAAAGAAAAGAAAGAATGATCAAGACCCTGCAATTTCATCTAAGAAGAGCTCAAGATAGGATGAAAGCACAAGAAAATCAAAACAGAACTGAAAGGAGATTTATAGTGGGAGATTGGGTATGGTTGAAGTTGCAACCGTACAGGCAAAAAACCATGAAGATTGTCACTAATGAAAAGTTATCTTCAAAATACTTTGATCCTTTTCAGGTGTTGGAAAAGGTGGGCTCGGTGGCTTACAAACTCATGTTACCTGTGAGTTCCCAAGTTCATCCGGTGTTTCGTGTTTCTCAGATTAAGGCATTCAGGGGTAATTTACCGGCGGTAGCTCACATTCTATCCTGGTTGCATAATAAACCTGATTAGGTTATCATTAAGCGAGTATCAATTTTGGACAGGAGAATAATCAAGCACAGAATTAGTGCTCATGTGCAATATTTAGTTAAATTGGAAGGTTATCCAGAATATGAGGCCACTTTGGAACCGGCTGTTGAGTTGGAACTTCAGTTTCCAGATTTTATTATGGAATCGTGAAGTCACGATTGTGTTAAGGAGACAAGAATGTAATAGGAAGTTGAAGTCTGTGCTTAGTCCGTGAAAGTAGTTTAGTTATAAATTGTTATGGGGTTTAGTTAGTGTTTATCTTGAATAGTTATAGTTAAGAGTTATAGTTGTATAAATAGCTCCATGATCAGGTGTTTTAGTTTATGGAAAATACAATATGATATTTATCTCTACTTCTCTCGTCTATCTCTCTATCCTCTTCCTCTGTTCTATTTCTTCTCTATTATTACTAATTGCAGCGGCTTAGATCAAGCGTGGAATTGTACACCGGTTGTCCAGGGGTTATATCATTTTAATCATGTCCCTTGGCGGTTTGTGATGTTCGTTGTGTTAACTTGGATGCATAGAATGGAATGAGGAGAGAGTGCAATGAAATTTGTACTTTTTTTAAAAAAAGAAATGGATTAAATTTTAATAATTTTCATTTTTTTCTTCATTCCTTTACAAACAATTTAGACTAAACTTCAAACCCTAATGAAGAGGAAGGAATGTTCCATTCCCCTCTTCATTATTTTTTTATACAATCTTCATTATAAAAAAATTTTAGTCCCTCAGTTTCATTCATTCATTATGCTCTGATTTATATTCTCTTTCTTCATATTTTTTGCTTATAATTTTTCATTTTATTCCTACCTCATTCCATTCTACACAAGCGAATACAACCTAATAGTTCAACAAAAGTTGATCTAAAGATAGATGCAGAGCACTTAAGATCACATTGTCTTTTCGAGTATGATGGCTTCCATCATATAAGCAGAAACTTCCATGTCGGCTTGAAACTTCCGTATTATACTGCACTGAATTCAAAATTTTGGAGGGTTCTGAAAAGATTTTTCAGGAAAGAATTGTCTCAAAAATTAAACCGAATTGTCCTAAAAATTAAAACCGAATTGTCCTAAACAGTCTCAAATGTGGCATATCCTCTTTCATATCTAAATTTCCCAGTACCTGCAACCACCGCGACTTCTCTAACTTTATCAATCTGACGACTAGCTCCTTGCACTTGTAATGTACTACCATTATATTCAGTACTAATTGTAAAAATGATTGATATCAGAATATGAGTATTGGAACCATCTAAGCTGAAGAAGGACCATAGGTGACCGGGGAGGCCCGTGATGGGACCACGGTGGCATTAGTCCCTCCCGTCCGGTCTTGGAAGTATAAGGTCATGGTGGTAGTTGTAAGATTGGACGCTTTAGAATGTGAACATATGATGAATATGACTAGAAGCAATGACAAATAGAGTTTGGTGGTCATTGTTTGTAGTCATGATGCTAATATGACTTGAGATGCAACTTCCAAATTGTTTGATGATTTTGGTTTCTAATGAGTTGATTTAATACACTTTCAACATTGCTACCAGTATTCATAAATCAACACTTTTCAAATATTCTAGCTCCAGGATAATACATATTTGTTGAATCAAATTTCAAACTGGGAAATTATGATTCGATAGATTCAAAATTGAATTTAGTAGTATTCAACTGTATTTATATCTATCATTATCAAATTTACAAACCATAAATGACTTGGCTGTTAGATGAACTGCAAATATTGGTTTCTCTCTTGCGAAATCTTCTTTCTTAGTAAGTCTGTTTACGAAAATGGCCTAATTTGATAGTACGCGCTCCTACATTAACATTGACATGGGAGCGGCAATTAAATCCAAAATATGGAACGAATAGAGATAAATTCTTTATCACTTGAGTTATATCATATTGCTCTGTCAATAATTTGTTCTTTGTGTCTTATAAATTTCCTCTTGCCAATCAGCTCGAAATCAATCGCTAACTAAGAAAAATACAATCATAATTATCACACCTCAAGTCTTTGGTGTTAGGAATTACTATAGTAATTCAGTGATTATGATATCTTCTAAACTCTCAAGACTTGATATCACTACACGTCGTTGACTTGACTTGTACATTAACAAAACCCATTTAACACCTCCATGTACTTGATTAGGATCATGTGTATATTAAAGTGTATATAATATGACTTTTATCTAATTATTTTATATTTTACAAGGTTGAACTTGAGTGTTATAATATTAGACGAATCACTACCTACTACTATCAAGTTCTTGGAAAGTTAGGTGACATGAATCATGGGCAGGTACATTCCCAGATTCAGTTCAATGTGGTTTTTTATTATTTTACAGTTTATTAAAATTATAAATAAATAAATAAATATAAAAGGAAAAAAATATGTAATTAACTAATCGTTCAGATTGTATTCGAGTTAATCAATTTATATTATTTGAGTTTTATCGGGCCTATATTTTCAAATTTAATTCGTACAAGTCATTTTTAATAATTGAGTTATTGAGTTTTATCGAGCCTACATTTTCAAATTTAATTCGTACAAGTCGTTTTTAATAATTGAGTTAAGCTCGGGTAAGACACCGTCACCTATGATTCTGGGTGGTCTAGTCCATACATCAGTTTTAGCACCATGTAATAAGGCATCATCTTCCAACTACATATAATTTTCAATTTATAAGTTTTTTTATAAGATAGGTCATTTCAATTTATAAGTTAACATCCGCGTGAAATAAATTCTTCTATGTTACATGAAAATAAAATGTATGATGATGATGATGTTGTCCTGGATACACTTTTGTACATGCAAGGTAAGAGCTACATTCTGTAGAATTACAGTGGTATTGTAAATCAAGCTACACACACCTGCTTTTGCCTTTGGACAAATGCCGTAACATTTCATGAAAACTACTTGCCATTATTAATTTATCCTATTTGTTACATTATTTGAATGAAACTACTTTCATCATCCAGTACCTTCTTGCTTTTCCGGTAGCTGGAAAGATAGGTAGCACCGACAGCGTTGACTCCGAGGAGTGGTACAACATCATATTCGCTTCCTTTCTTTCCCTGCTTACCTTCCCCTGGACTTGAATTCCTAAGTATCTGCAGAACCTCTCTCATGGATGGCCTGCTGGCAGGCAAAGTACTTGTACAGACTAGACCGAGTTTGAAAATGGCAATCATCTCCTCTAAGTTGTCTTGTTTCTTAATCTCCTTGTCTAAGATGTCAGCTATGGGTTTTCTCTCGCCATAGTGCCTCCAACACCATTCTGCGAGATTTATGTTCTCGCTTCCGTCATTTGGTTCTCTTCCTGTCACCAATTCCAGAAGTACAACTCCAAAGCTAAAGACATCAATCTTTTCATTCACTTTGGTTGTATAAGCATACTCTGCAAGTCAGTTGAGCTCACAACATTAGCGGAAACACCAATGTTTACCCTGATAAAATTCATCCCAACATATGCAAGTGTAACATAGATTGCATAACATATAATAGTCAACTTTAATAGTAAACAAACTTTTTATAATTTTAGATTAAGCTAAATTTGGTCAAAGACAGATGCAAATTATGCAAACAGTAACACAAGATGGTGCTTAAAAAGACTACAAATATACACATGTAACATATCCCAGGCAAGTACCCATCTTTACCTTGCCACGAGGTTTGTGGACAACACAAAAGAATTCTAAAATAGCATGTGACAATCGAAGTAACCCAAACTTGTTATGACTTCCACATGTGTGACATTTAAGAATGTTACACTAAAGAGCAAACATTTGTACTACTGCAGATCGTTTAAAGAAAGACAAAAAGTAAATTTAGAAGGTCAGACTGTACGTTCTTACCAGGAGCGATGTAACCAAAAGAACCTGCAATCGTGGACATAGTGTTAGCCTCACCGCGCTTGAGTAAAATCTTGGCCAGCCCAAAGTCCGCAATTTTTGCTTGGAACTCAAAGTCCAATAATATATTACTAGACTTGACATCTCGGTGAAGAATTGGTGGAGAACAGTCATGGTGCATGTAGCAAAGACCTTGAGCAGCGCCAACTGCAATCTGCATTCTTCTTGACCAGTCCAATTGAAAATGATGAACTGAACTAGCCGTTGGGGACTCCATTCTTCTCTTCCCATGGAGCCATCTATCAAGGCTCTGATTGTCCATGTACTCATAAACAAGGAGCTTAGAATTATCACTTGAAATACAACACAAAAGCTTTATTATGTTGGAGTGCTTAATTGTACCCAAAATTCCAACTTCAGCCAAAAATTCTTTCTCAAGTGCGTGATCTAATTTATGGTTACTCCAAATCTTCTTAACTGCAACATATTCTCCCACCCGGCCAACTTGTATTCGATAAACTTTGCCTGATCCACCGCTTCCAATCATGTTACTGTCCGTCAAGCTAGACAGTATATTTGCCTCTGTAAAATCCAACCTCTGGAAAGATGTCAACTTCCAGGATGCTAAATCACGTTTAAGCTTCTTCCTTCGATAGTCTCCAATCAGAAGTACGGTTGAAACAACTGTAGCTAACAAAACAACTACTGCCAAGATTAAAATCAACGCAAGAAACTTGTTCGAAAGTTTGTTGGATTTTGGAATTCTTCTGTAACACCCAGTAAGATTCAACTCCGAAGTCGTCGCACAAAGTTTAGAACTGTTTAAGAAACTCCTATCATAAGCCATATTATCGAACTCAAGCGGGATGTTCCCGGTTAATTCATTGGATGATAAGTTCAAAGCAGTGAGCCGTAAACGGCCCAACTCTGTAGGAATCGGACCAGAAAGCTGGTTCTCAGATAAATCAAGAACAAGAAGGTTAGGCAAAGTACCTATCACCCCAGGAATGGTTCCTGATAGATTGTTTCTCGCTAAGATCAATGTGTTGAGCGATTTCCATGAAATGATTTTCATGGGAAGTTGGCCAGAGAACAAATTTCCATCAAGTTCAAGGGTGGTCAACTGAGTAAGACTAGTGATCTCAATTGGAAGAACACCAGAAAATCGATTATTACTAGCCTTACACACCACTAAATTCTTCCAAGAAGAAACCCCGCCAGGAATCTTCCCAGAAAACTTGTTGTCATTAATCTCCAACCGAGATACATTCCAAGCCAATCCATCCGGAAGCTCCCCTGATAACGAGTTATGACTCAGCATCAAGCTATACACATTTTTCGATGTCCAAAGACCCAACGGAACTTCACCTACAAAATTATTATTATAGAGCTGAACAGTTCTCAACGTTGGACAATTTCCAAGCGATTTAGGAATACTCCCAGTCAGATTGTTTGAAAACACGACCACGCCACTTAAATTCCCTCCAGCGCATAAATTCTCTGGTAGTTTTCCACTAAACCTGTTTTCAGATGCCTCAAAAGCATCAAGCTTCGAATGAAGACCAAACTCAGCTGGAAATTCTCCACTGAAATCATTTTTCCACACTCTAAACTCCGTCAAATTAGCAAGCAAACCAACCCCAGCTGGAATTTCACCAGACAACTTATTCGAAAACATATTCAAAATCTTCAACTCCTGCAACTTCCCAAAATCATCCGGAACCACCCCGGTCAAATTATTCATCGAAATATCCAGCTCAGTCAACCGAATTGACTCAATCACCCTCGGAATCGATCCCGACAACTTATTCTTGAACAAGTACACAACATCAAGATTCTTCAACAAAAACAAGCCATCAGGAATCTTACCATCCAACTCATTATCACTCAAATCCAAATGCTCAAGACTAACCAAACCCGAAAAACTCTCCGGTATCGACCCGACCCGACCCGTCGTAGTCATCCACAAAAAAGTCAAATTACTCAACTTTCCAAATTCCGGCGGAATACCCGCCGGAATAAAATCATTATAAGCCAACCCCAGAACCAGTAAATTACTCAAGTTCCCAATACTAGCCGGAATTGTTCCATTAAACAAATTACTATGCAAATAAAGTCCCCGGAGCTCCAACAACCCTCCGATGGCCGGAGGAATATCTCCGGTAAAGTTATTAGCACTCAAATCAAGCCATTTCAAGGTGGAAATCCGGTCAATATCCGCCGGAATTTGGCCGGTAAAACAGTTTTGAGAAAGATAAACATCTAATAACTTGGAGCAATTATACAAAGATCTGGGAAACTCACCTGGAATATAATTTAACGAGAAATCAATGGTTTCCAGGAATTTAAGCTCACATAATGAATCTGGGATACGTTCATAGATGTTATAGTCCACCAGTTTTATCATGATGACATCTCCGGCGCCGGAGCAGACAATTTCCGGCCAGTCACAATATGATGACGTGGCATTCCAGTGACTTAGCGCAGGTGGGTTTTTGAATTCTTTTCGGATGGTGAGGAGGGTGGCGAGTTGGCCGGAGATTGGTTGTGAAATTACCTTGAAGGACAGGAGGGTAAGAGAAAAAGAGAAGAAAGTGAGGGAAAAGGAGAGTGAAGGTGGGGGCAATTTAGTCATTTGAGTTGTGGGTGTAGTATTTTGTTATTGCAAAATTGGGGGGGAGAGCAGAAGATGGAACATAGGATAGGATAGGAGAGATTATTACACGTAAAATGTTACTACTAGAAAAAATGTACTTAAAAATTGTGTGCAAGTATATTATGTGACATGTACATGGGGGTGGTCATGGAATTCAAAAATGGTGAGCTATGTGGGGGTTGCTTTATTATACATACAGTACGACTCATATCTATCACTCACTCTATGAATCTCATGTCAGAGTTTAAATAATTGAGTATTGACACTAGGTGTTGGTTTGGTTTTCACTACTACATTGTTTGACTACAGGGAGCTCATTTATTGTAGATTTGATTATTACTTATTTGTCCAAACATGACTTTCAGCCCACTTCTATTTGCTGGAATTATAATTTTTAGAGCGACAACAGATGTTAATATTTAGAGCAATGTTATAAGTGATATTATCATTTATAGAATATAAAATTAAATACTAAAAATTATAGAAATAATTATAGTTATTTTATATATAGAATTGGATTTGCTGGAATTATATTTAGTTGACAATAAGTCTTTTTGTTAAGGTGATATGTGTCATGTTTTTGCATAATTTCTGTAGCCTTCTGTATATAGTAGCCCCAGGTATGCGAACAGGTCCAATGACTTGATATGGCAGGCACCACAAAAGCACCCATTATTCTCTCTCTCTCATCCTCACACCACAGCACTGACGTTTCTCAGGATATGGTACTATCCTATTATTCATTGCCTGTTTCCTTTTCTTCTTCACACGCAGTTGAATTTTCAAATTCATCTCCCAAAATAATTAAAATAAACGGCATATTATGTTTATGATATCTTATGATTCATGATTTTATATCTAAAAAACAATTTTAAGGTCATTTAATTACTAAACCTCATCACGATTTTGTTCAATATTATACATGACAAAATAAATCATAATACGTAATTTAACAAAATAATCTATTATTATAAATATAATAGCCCAACATAAAATGGTGAGACATTTTATTTAGCTTAAAATATCTAAATTACCCTTATAATTACCATTTATTAAAAAATCCTTTTGGTGGCAATCGAACATTGGTCTTACAAATATTTTATACAAGAGCATACCATCAAGGTACTAAATCATATAAGTTTTCAAGCATATCATATTAGATACGCAGATACGCTTGTGTGTCTTGAAGTAATTAATATTTAGTATTATATCTACTGTTATCTGCTGTGAGTCCGTGATTAATAAATAATTTTTAATTATCTATCTTTTTCTACATTTGCTTTGCTTAGCCCAACATAGGGCATTGATGAGACATTTTATTCGGTGAGTCATTTTATTTAACTTGAAAAGTCTAAATCGCCCTTATAGTTACCATTTATAAAAAATTGCTTTTGGTGGGAAGTCATTTTATTTAACTTGAAAAGTCTAAATCACCCTTATAGTTACCATTTATAAAAAATTGCTTTTGGTGGAAATCGAACCCTGGTCTTGCAAATACTTTATACAACAGCATACCACTAATTTACTAAATCATATGAGTTGTTAATCATATAGATATTAGATATGCTTGTGTGTCTTGAACAAGTTAATATTTAGTATTATATTTACTGTGACTAACGAATAATTTTTAATTATCTGTATTTTTTTACATTTGCCATGCTTTTAGTGGGAATCGAACCCGGTCTTAAAAATACTCTACACAACATAATACCACAAAGTCACGCAACTATATATATTGTTAATCATACATATATTACATATGATTGTGTGTCTCGAATAAGTTAATATTTGGAATTATATATATTGTGACTAACAAATATTTTCAGGGCTTAATGCTCCTAAATGCCTGGGTATTTTTATGATAACAGAATTTGATTAAAAAATTAGACTATTAAAAATACACTGCGTGCTCATATAACTCTTTTAAGTACGTACTTTGGGATATTTTTCTCCAAATTTTAATCATCTATTTTTTTTTCTACTTTAGTCATTTAATCAAATTGACTGTAAAGTTATAAAAGTCAACAATAATAAGATAAACTGAGTACTATTATGTGTACTTACGGGTAAAACTATTTCAAATTTTTATTTGGACTAATTTATTTGAGCTTATTTTGAACTCAACATCATAATGTCACTTAATTTCTAAAAAAACTCAAAATTTGACCGTTTTTCACAAATGATGTCAGAGCTTTATCAAGCTAAAATGTATTTTTTTTTACTTTCGAATTTAGTCAACGGGCTGGAAAATGATTGAGAATAAACTAGTTCCACTCATATTTTTCGTACATTTATTTGGGCTATATACTTTATTTCTAACAAAATCGGCACAAACTAATAATTACCATTTATTAAAAAATCTTTTTGGTGGCAATCGAACATTGGTCTTACAAATACTTTATACAAGAGCATACCATCAAGGTACTAAATCATATAAGTTTTCAAGCATATACATATTAGATACGCAGATACGCTTGTGTGTCTTGAAGTAATTAATATTTAGTATTATATCTACTGTGAGTCCGTGATTAATAAATAATTTTTAATTATCTATCTTTTTCTACATTTGCTTTGCTTAGCCCAATATAGGGCATTGATGAGACATTTTATTCGGTGAGTCATTTTATTTAACTTGAAAAGTCTAAATCGCCCTTATAGTTACCATTTATAAAAAATTGCTTTTGGTGGGAAGTCATTTTATTTAACTTGAAAAGTCTAAATCGCCCTTATAGTTACCATTTATAAAAAATTGCTTTTGGTGGAAATCGAACTCTGGTCTTGCAAATACTTTATACAACAGCATACCACTAATGTACTAAATCATATGAGTTGTTAATCATATAGATATTAGATATGCTTGTGTGTCTTGAACAAGTTAATATTTAGTATTATATTTACTGTGACTAACGAATAATTTTTAATTATCTGTATTTTTTTACATTTGCCATGCTTTTAGTGGGAATCGAACCCGGTCTTAAAAATACTCTACACAACATAATACCACAAAGTCACGCAACTATATATATTGTTAATCATACATATATTACATATGATTGTGTGTCTCGAATAAGTTAATATTTGGAATTATATATATTGTGACTAACGAATATTTTCAGGGCTTAATGCTCCTAAATGCCTGGGTATTTTTATGATAACAGAATTTGATTAAAAAATTAGACTATTAAAAATACACTGCGTGCTCATATAACTCTTTTAAGTACGTACTTTGGGATATTTTTCTCCAAATTTTAATCATCTATTTTTTTTTCTACTTTAGTCATTTAATCAAATTGACTGTAAAGTTATAAAAGTCAACAATAAAAAGATAAACTGAGTACTATTATGTGTACTTACGGGTAAAACTATTTCAAATTTTTATTTGGACTAATTTATTTGAGCTTATTTTGAACTCAACATCATAATGTCACTTAATTTCTAAAAAAACTCAAAATTTGACCGTTTTTCACAAATGATGTCAGAGCTTTATCAAGCTAAAATGTATTTTTTTTTACTTTCGAATTTTGTCAACGGACTGGAAAATGATTGAGAATAAACTAGTTCCACTGATATTTTTCGTACATTTATTTGGGCTATATACTTTATTTCTAACAAAATCGGCACAAACTAATAATTACCATTTATTAAAAAATCCTTTTGGTGGCAATCGAACATTGGTCTTACAAATACTTTATACAAGAGCATACCATCAAGGTACTAAATCATATAAGTTTTCAAGCATATACATATTAGATACGCAGATACGCTTGTGTGTCTTGAAGTAATTAATATTTAGTATTATATCTACTGTTATCTGCTGTGAGTCCGTGATTAATAAATAATTTTTAATTATCTATCTTTTTCTACATTTGCTTTGCTTAGCCCAACATAGGGCATTGATGAGACATTTTATTCGGTGAGTCATTTTATTTAACTTGAAAAGTCTAAATCGCCCTTATAGTTACCATTTATAAAAAATTGCTTTTGGTGGGAAGTCATTTTATTTAACTTGAAAAGTCTAAATCACCCTTATAGTTACCATTTATAAAAAATTGCTTTTGGTGGAAATCGAACCCTGGTCTTGCAAATACTTTATACAACAGCATACCACTAATGTACTAAATCATATGAGTTGTTAATCATATAGATATTAGATATGCTTGTGTGTCTTGAACAAGTTAATATTTAGTATTATATTTACTGTGACTAACGAATAATTTTTAATTATCTGTATTTTTTTACATTTGCCATTCTTTTAGTGGGAATCGAACCCGGTCTTAAAAATACTCTACACAACATAATACCACAAAGTCACGCAACTATATATATTGTTAATCATACATATATTACATATGATTGTGTGTCTCGAATAAGTTAATATTTGGAATTATATATATTGTGACTAACAAATATTTTCAGGGCTTAATGCTCCTAAATGCCTGGGTATTTTTATGATAACAGAATTTGATTAAAAAATTAGACTATTAAAAATACACTGCGTGCTCATATAACTCTTTTAAGTACGTACTTTGGGATATTTTTCTCCAAATTTTAATCATCTATTTTTTTTTCTACTTTAGTCATTTAATCAAATTGACTGTAAAGTTATAAAAGTCAACAATAATAAGATAAACTGAGTACTATTATGTGTACTTACGGGTAAAACTATTTCAAATTTTTATTTGGACTAATTTATTTGAGCTTATTTTGAACTCAACATCATAATGTCACTTAATTTCTAAAAAAACTCAAAATTTGACCGTTTTTCACAAATGATGTCAGAGCTTTATCAAGCTAAAATGTATTTTTTTTTACTTTCGAATTTAGTCAACGGACTGGAAAATGATTGAGAATAAACTATTTCCACTGATATTTTTCGTACATTTATTTGGGCTATATACTTTATTTCTAACAAAATCGGCACAAACTAATTTTTTTTAAATTATACGCTATATATTCTAAAACATTATTAGATAGTGACCCGTGATAGCCCAACATGGGGCTATTTGTTCAAGAGACATTTTATTCCATATAAATATTAAGATAATTTATTCAGTTTAAAATGTCTAAATTTTCATTAGAGTTAAAAAAAATTTTAAAAATTTATTTAAATGGATTCGAACTTGAATCTATACACTAGATTGCACATCTCCTACCACTACCACTAGACCAAACACTCACATGTGTTTTTAATCATGCAAATTATATGTGTGTATGAGTAGAAAGTGTTTATCCTAAATCCAATCATGTATGATGAGTTAGGAAGAACTTTCTTGTATTCCTTTTTGATTTCATTTTGAATTAATAAAATACTTGTTATATTTTTATGGGCTTTATCTATTTAAAATGTATTAAATAAGATGTTCCATAGTTTAGAGTAAAGCTTCTAGAATTATAATGAGATTATAATAGTGAGATCTAGAAGATGACAACTCTGGATTTAAACAGTTCCTGATCATAGGATAACCAATCGCATGTTAGTGGATCTGCAAAGATTGGTACATACTATGCTTGCTCCCTTCAGGAGGATGTCTGTTCTCATAGGCATTTGTGTGGTGACACTATAGTTAGTATGTAGGTGCTTATTAGGGAATAAGTTTACTGAACATGACTCGATAAGTTGAACAACTAATGGAGATTACTCACGTGTCAATAGTTATTCACTGAGTGATAGTTGTACAAGTGTCCTTAGACTTGAGATCGTTAAAGGTATCTTATATATAATGAACTGTACTTTGATTTAGTCCTTAGTCTCAAGGACATCCATTAGGTCTATTCTGGGCATAGGGATTTGTGTATAGAGATAGTTAACGTCAATAGAGGATCTACCCCTTCCAGTATAGGAAGAGAATATCCTATGTTATTCTTAGTATGCGAGTTCTGGAATCTCTGTCCAGAGTGTATGAAATTAGAAAGGAGTTTCTAATTTGCATTAATATGAACTTTGCATTATGAATAAGAAATCATATGATTAAATTTGATAGGCTTGACACGAGATCCATGCCTTGTATTTATTCAGGATATTATAAGGGTAGAAAGAATTCATTGTACGGTAACTAGTCACTGACAGGTTCTTGATATTCTAAGCAGTGAATTCATATTATCCGGATAGTCGCGATATGTTGAGAAGCATCACTCACGATGTAGAATAAATATAATTAATCAATTAATTATATTTAGTGAATTTTAGTATTCATGTAAATAATTAATAAAAGTTTATTATTATTTATTTCTACTACCGGCATAATTTTGAACCTACAGGGTCACACCATAAAAGAATATTTTCTTTGATGAAATAATGAGAGAGAGAATTATTTTTCTAAATAGTTAAGAAAAAAAATAATGATTAAAATAGTTTTAATTATTATTAAAGCATTTTATGAAGATAAAATGTGGGGGTTAATACATATAAAGATATATTATAAAACCCTAGGAGAGCCCTATAAATAGAATGAGATGGATGGCTCAATCTTTTAACAGACACACAATTTTGGTTTTGTGAAAACCCTAGCCTCCATCTTCTTCCTCTCTCTCTCTCTCCCAAAAAACTCCATTTTATAAAAGCTCAGTTTTATAAAAAGTTTCATCGAAGAGGATCGTTCTTGGTGGATACCGGTAGAGTGCTTCACACATTGAGGAGCAACTGCTAGCACTCCATTTTTATAAAGCTTTGATTCACGAGGTATGATTTCGATTCCTCAGTTTTTCCCTTTTATACGTTTTTCTATATGTGCGGTATATGGTTTTTACGGAATAAATGTTATTTCACGCTTCCGCTCATCCGTAAATTCCTTCATTGGTATCAGAGCTAGGTTCTGCATATAGAGATTCATATAAAAAATTTCAGATTTTTTATGCATGTATGGATTTATTATGATTTTTGCAAATTTATTTGGATTTAATTATGAATTAATTCGAAATAATTTTTGCATGAGATTTTGACTACTGATCTGGGTTCTACAGGTGTTGTAGATTGTCTAGGTATTTTTTTCATAATTTTGTGATGTGTAGATTATTTTTTATGAATTTTTAAAAATTATTTTAATTAAAATTCATGAAATAATTATGCATTTGAATAATTATGATTAAAATTTGCACAAGGACCCATGGCTGATTTGATAATTTTCTGCTACTGCCTGATTTAAGAAATCATATTATTTTGATTTTTATTAATGCATTAATTAAATGTTAATTAATTTATTAATAATAAAATTAAAATAATAAATTAATAAAGAGTTATTAAGGAAGGGAGTAAAAGAAAAAGGGGGTTATTTTTTGTTTGTAACAGCAGAAAGACAAACAGGCAACGGCAGGGAAGAAACAGAAAAAAAAAAAAAAAACCTGCTGCGGCTGTGCCAGGCGCGTGCGCTGCACGCGGGGAAGGGGTGTGTTGCGCATTCCGTGAATGCGTTACACACTGTTGCGCATTTACGGAATGTGTTACACGCGTAAATGGCTCAACAGTGTTGTAACGCATTACGTACATGCGCTACAGCCCGTATGTCCACATTAAATTTGATTTTTTGGGAGTTTCGTAACTCCGTTTTGGGCGTGCAATATATCGTTGGATTCGTTTTTTCGAGACGGATCTAATAGAGTGGTCAAATATTTTTTATATAAAAGTTTTGAACTGTTTATATTCCCAAAAGTGTTTTAAAGCATGTTTTAATTGTTTTAATTGCTTTTAAATGCTATAATAAATCCATACATCATTATATCAATGTGTGACATGATATTACTTGCATGCTTACTTGTTTATTTATTTTTATATATGAGATATATGCCTGTGTTTATCATGCGATGATAGATTTAGGTGAACTTAAATCAATATAAGGCGTGCTCTAGAAAATCTAGAATAGGAATCGTTTCTTGCCTTGACAATAATATTATGAATACAATCATGAGATTCTTGTGTTTATGAAACACGTAATTAAATATGAATTTTTAATTTTGAGAGAAAGGATGATTCTGTCAACAACAGATTTCTATCTGTAAGAAAGGGTTATTAAGTGACGCCTCTTGACAATGTTCCATCCGATCTGGGAATCATCTGATTATCGATTATTGATTTGAAATATTTAATTTAAAAGGAAGAATTTCTTTATAATATGATTATTATTGTAACGTAATATAATCCCTCTAAAATTAAATAATATCAAGTAGTAATTGGCCAATGACACAACGGGCTTGTGTCGGTCATAGCCTTCCAACATGATAAAAAGTGGTTCTTATTTTTAAATCATTGTCATTTCGTGCTACAGACGAGGGCTTTGATTTCGAAATAAGAAATACTTGTCTATTACATAGAGATGGGTACATTGAATTAGAATCTAAAGGTCGTTACGTGCTACAGCCGTGGGCCGTTGGAGACTGATTCAATTGTACGAAATGTTGGGTTAGACTTGACTTAGAATATTGAGTTTGTCATGCTACAGTCGTGACTCAATTATTCAAGAGGCTAAAATTATATTAGGGAATAACATAAGATGTAATTGACAAGAGTTGTCTGCCTATTGAACATCACATGACGTTTCGTGCTACAGCCGAGGTTGTGTAATGGAATGTAGGATCCCTATTCCCACTAGCATTATGAATGCCTAATTTTCACTTAGGGGGTGTATAAATTAGATAAACTAGTGGGAGCCACTTATGAATAAAGACCCAATTCATATAGTGTTTTGAAATAAAATTGAATATTTGCTAAGTGTTGTTATGTGTTTATCATTTACAGATTTACTATATTCGTTATGTCTTCTGCACTATCACTCCGGAGTATACTAGATGCTCACAAGTTGACTGGTCCTAATTTTGCTGACTGGCTTCGAAACTTGAGAATTGTTCTCAGGGTGGAGAAGCTGGAATATGTGCTTGACTCACCTAAGCCTACTGAACCTGCTAACGATGCACATAATGATGAACATGTTGTGTATCGTAAGTGGATAGATGATGCAAATGTTGCTCAATACATCATGCTAGCTTCCATGAACATTGAGCTACAGAAGCAGCATGAGCATATGGATGCTCACACTATCCTTATGCATCTACAAGAGTTGTATGATGTGGCAGGGAGGACAGCTCGATATGAGATATCGAAGGAGCTGTTCGGTTGTAGGATGTCTGAGGGATCATCTATGAATGACCATGTACTTAAGATGATCAATTTGATTGAACGTCTTGGACAACTTGGTTTTGCCATGGATGGGGAGCTGAGCCAAGACTTGGTCTTGCAATCACTTCCGAGTTCGTTCTCGCAATTTGTTGTGAACTTTCACATGAATAAGTTGGATGTCATCCTGGCTAAACTCCACAACATGTTGAAGACTGCGGAATCGAATTTCCCCCCTAAGAAGAGCTCTGTTCTTCTAATTGGTGAAGGTTCCAATCCTAAGAAAAGGAAGAAGAACCCTTCCAAGAAGAAGAAAGTAGGTGAGAAAAAGCCTGTTCCACCAAAAGCTGAAGACCCCAAGAGCAAAGCTGTTTGCTTTCACTGTAACAAGGTGGGGCACTGGAAGAGGAACTGCAAGGTTTACCTTGCAGAATTGAAGAAGAAGAAGGGTAGTGAGACTACCACTTCTGCTTCAGGTATGTTCATGATTGAAGTGAATATGTCATTAAATCAAATTTCTACTTGGGTATTAGATACCGCCTATGGTTCTCATATTTGCAATTCGTTGCAGGAACTAAGGAGAAGTAGGACTCTTGAGGAAGAGGAGGTGATTCTACGGATGGGAAATGGAGTAAGAGTTGCTGCTGAAGCTGTAGGATCATTTCATTTACATATGCCTACGGGCAATACTATTGTTTTAAATAATTGTTATTTTGTTCCTTCGATTGTGAGGAATACTATTTCTATTCCCATGTTAGACTTGGATGGATTTTCGTTTGTTATTCAGAATAATAAATGTTCAATTCTTAGAGATAACGTTCTTTATGGAAGTGGTATTTTAAATAATGGTTTGTATGTATGTGACGTAGAGCATGATTTACTACAAATTGAACATACTAATAAAAGAAAAAGGGATGATGAAAATATCACTTTTTTGTGGCACTGCAGACTTGGTCATATTAGTGAAAATAGACTGCGGATATTGCATAAGGAAGGGTTACTTGACCCTTTTGATTTTGAATCATATCCTACATGCGAGTCTTGTCTATTGGGTAAAATGACCAAATCTCCATTTAGTGGACATGGAGAGAGGGCTGCAGATTTGCTAGGATTGGTACACACAGATGTATGTGGACCAATGTCTACGCAAGCCATGGGTGGATTTTTATACTTCATTACTTTCATAGATGATCGATCTAGATTCGGTTATGTGTATTTGATGAAACACAAGTCTGAAGCCTTTGAAAAGTTCAAAGAATATAAGCATGAAGTGGAGAAACAAACCAAACATAGTATTATAACTCTTCGATCAGATCGAGGTGGTGAATACTTGAATGGAGAGTTTCTAGATTATCTCAAAGAAAACGGTATAGTCTCCCAATTGACTCCTCCATATACTCCACAGTTGAATGGGGTATCTGAAAGGAGAAATCGAACTTTGTTAGACATGGTTCGGTCCATGATGAGCTATGCGAATCTTCCAGTATTCCTATGGGGTTATGCATTGGAAACCTCAGCATATTTACTGAATAAGGTGCCTTCCAAATCTGTCCCTAAAACTTCATATGAGATATGAAAAGAAAGGAAACCGAGTCTTAAACATGTTAAGATTTGGGGATGTCCAGCTTATGTCAAGAAAGTTGACCCAGATAAGCTGGAATCTCGATCCGTAAAATGTAGTTTTGTAGGATATCCTAAAGAGGCTTTAGGGTATTACTTTTACACCGATCATAGGGTGTTTGTCTCCAGACATGCTACCTTCTTGGAAAAGCAGTTTATCCTTGAAGGAAACAGTGGGAGCAAAATTAAACTTGATGAAGTTCAAGAAGCACAAACTATTACAAATCAAGTGGAAACACCTGTTCAGACTGAACAACCTTCTGTGGAACAGCCCATTCGTAGGTCAGGGAGAGTGTCTCGCCAACCTGAGAGGTATTATGGCCTTGTCATTGAGAATGACAATGAGTTATCAATTATTGATGATGACGACCCTATGACCTATAATGAGGCTATGAGTAGTGTTGACTCAGAGAAATGGCAAAGTGCCATGAAATCCGAAATAGAATCTATGTATACCAACCAAGTATGGACTTTGGTTGAAGCACCTGAGGGTGTGAAGCCTATTGAGTGCAAATGGGTATACAAAAGAAAGATTGGAGCAGATGGCCAGGTAGAGACCTATAAGGCCAGGCTCGTGGCAAAAGGATTCAAACAAAGACAAGGGATTGACTTTGATGAAACTTTTTCGCCTGTAGCCCTGTTAAAATCAATTCAGATTTTGCTTGCGATTGCTGCTTACTACGACTATGAGATCTGGCAAATGGACGTGAAAATGGCCTTCCTCAATGGGAAACTTGAAGAGGAAGTGTATATGACACAGCCAGAGGGTTTTCTTTCTAAGGGAAATGAACACCTGGTCTGTAAGCTGCTACGAACCATATGTGGTTTAAAGCAAGCTTCTCGTAGATGGAACATCCGTTTTGATGAGACAATCAAAGAGTTTGGTTTTATCAAAAACATATATGAACCATGTGTCTACAAGAAGGTTAGTGGGAGCGCGGTAACATTTCTTGTATTGTATGTGGATGACATACTTCTTATAGGAAATGATATACCGATGCTGCAATCAGTCAAAGTGTGGCTATCGAAGAACTTCACTATGAAGGACTTGGGAGAAGCATCCTACATTCTCGGTATGAAGATCTATAGAGATAGATCTAGAAGAATGATAGGTCTTACCCAGGGTACATACATCCAGAAAGTGCTTAAAAGGTTTAGCATGGAAAACTCCAAAAGAGGTCTCATACCAATGAGCCATGGAGTGTCCCTTTCCGAAACGATGTCTCCTAAGACAACTGAGGAAAAAGAGCGTATGAGTAAGATTCCTTATGCTTCAGCAATAGGATCTATCATGTACGCGATGTTATGTACTAGGCCTGATGTTGCTTATTCAATCAGTGTGATGAGCAGATATCAGTCCAATCCAGGTGAAGACCACTGGAAAGCAGTGAAGAACATCCTTAAGTACTTGCGAAGGACTAAGGATATTTTTCTTGTTTTTGGTGGCGGATCTGAGTTGAAAATAGAGGGTTATACTGACTCTAGTTTTCAATCAGAAAGTGATGATAGCAAATCCATGTCAGGGTACGTGTTTACTCTGAACGGTGGTGCGATTAGTTGGAAGAGTTCCAAACCGTCTACAACGGCTGACTCCACAGCGGAAGCAGAATATATAGCTGCAAGTGAGGCTGCAAAAGAAGCCGTTTGGATGAGGAAATTTATTTTTGAGTTGGGAGTTGTTCCTAGCATTGAGGAGCCTATTGTGTTGTATTGTGATAACAACGCAGCAATAGCACAAGCCAAGGAACCTAGGTCTCATAAAAATTCCAAACATGTTTTGCGACGCTTTCATTTGATTAGGGAAATCATTGAAAGAGGAGATGTCAAGATTGAGAGAGTTGACACACATAACAACGTAGCAGACCCACTCACAAAGTCATTGTCTCATATTCACTTTGATCGTCATAAAGAGAAGACGGGTATTAGATACCAGGGTGATTGACTTTAGTTCAAGTGGGAGATTGAAAGTGTTTGTCCTAAATCCAATCATGTATGATGAGTTAGGAAGAACTTTCTTGTATTCCTTTTTTATTTCATTTTGAATTAATAAAATACTTGTTATATTTTTATGGGCTTTATCTATTTAAAATGTATTAAATAAGATGTTCCATAGTTTAGAGTAAAGCTTCTAGAATTATAATGAGATTATAATAGTGAGATCTAGAAGATGACAACTCTGGACTTAAACAGTTCCTGATCATAGGATAACTAATCGGATGTTAGTGGATCCGCAAAGATTGGTACATACTATGCTTGCTCCCTTCAGGAGGGTGTCTGTTCTCATAGGCATTTGTGTGGTGACACTATAGCTAGTATGTAGGTGCTTATTAGGGAATAAGTTCACTGAACATGACTCGATAAGTTAAACAACTAATGGAGATTACTCACGTGTCAATAGTTATTCACTGAGTGATAGTTGTACAAGTGTCCTTAGACTTGAGATCGTTAAAGGTATCTTATATATAATGAACTGTGCTTTGGTTTAGTCCTTAGTCTCAAGGACATCCAATAGGTCTATTCTGGGCATAGGGATTTGTGTATAGAGATAGTTAACGTCAACAGAGGATCTACCCCTTCCAGTATAGGAAGAGAATATCCTATGTTATTCTTAGTATGCGAGTTCTGGAATCTCTGGCCAGAGTGTATGAAATTAGAAAGGAGTTTCTAATTTGCATTAATATGAACTTTGCATTATGAATAAGAAATCATATGATTAAATTTGATAGGCTTGACACGAGATCCATGCCTTGTATTTATTCGGGATATTATAAGGTAGAAGGAATTCATTGTACGGTAACTAGTCACTGACATGTTCTTGATATTCTAAGCAGTGAATTCATATTATCCGGATAGTCGCGATATGTTGAGAAGCATCACTCACGATGTAGAATAAATATAATTAATCAGTTAATTATATTTAGTGAATTTTAGTATTCATGTAAATAATTAATAAAAGTTTATTATTATTTATTTCTACTACCGACATAATTTTGAACCTACAGGGTCACGCCATAAAAGAATATTTTATTTGATGAAATAATGAGAGAGAGAATTATTTTTCTAAATAGTTAAGAAAAAGAAATAATAATTAAAATAGTTTTAATTATTATTAAAGCATTTTATGAAGATAAAATGTGGGGGTTAATATATATAAAGATATATTATAAAACCCTAGGAGAGCCCTATAAATATAATGAGATGGATGGCTCATTCTTTTAACAGACACACAATTTTGGTTTTGTGAAAACCCTAGCCTCCATCTTCTTCCTCTCTCTCTCTCTCCCAAAAAACTCCATTTTATAAAAACTCAGTTTTATAAAAAGGTTCATCGAAGAGGATCGTTCTTGGTGGATACCGGTAGAGTGCTTCACACATTGAGGAGCAACTGCTAGCACTCCATTTTTATAAAGCTTCGATTCACGAGGTATGATTTCGATTCCTCAGTTTTTCCCTTTTATACGTTTTTCTATATGTGCGGTATATGGTTTTTACGGAATAATTATTATTTCACGCTTCCGCTCATCCGTAAATTCCTTCATGAGTGTTGCATGAATTAAAATATAATGACAAATTTATCATTGTGTTTACTTTTAAAAATATAATTGATATTTAGGGCTTTCAAAATTGAGTATATACGCTAATTTAGAAATTTTCTTACCAATTGAAAATCACTCATTTATGTTTTATATCATAAATTATGAGAGTGTGCATATCGCATTAATGAAGAAATTTTTGATAGTTTAATTATTGTGTTTCTATTAACATATTTTAATATTGATCAAATTTGTATACTTATTGATTCAAATTGTAATATATTATGTATCATATAAGGTCTCTTTATATAATTCTAAATTATTTAATTTAGTGTAAAAATAAAATAATAATGAAAATTTACTATACATAAATAATTGCACTGAAAATTACGTTACTTGTGTTTTTAATCATACACATGGTATGTATGTGTGTGTGTGCCGCGTGAATGAAATAATATTTGGTATTATTGTTATGATTTATTAACAATTTTTATCATAATTTTAGTTTTACATATCTTAATTCAGCATATAATATATTATTTCACATTATAGTATGAATAAATGATATAATATATAGATGGAATATATTTCAAAGTAGTGTTAAATAATAATAATACACTACTACATATGAAAATCAGATAACGCGCCCACCTAATCTTATATTTCCACTCATACAGGTGATATGTGTGTGCGCGTGTCGCGTATTATAGATATTTGGTATTTTAATTATTATAACTTATCAAAAATATTTAAACACAATATTTTTTTGTATTTATTTATTCAAATTATATTACTTTATGATTTAAAATAAAACAAGCAAGTTAGATTAGAGTATAAAGTAGCGCATACTTTTAGTGAATTACAAATAACATTCCCACATATGTTGAATTGATGAAGAACATCAAGGACACATCAACCCAATTATTGAGAAGGAAATTTGACAGATACGTCGGGACTTTCGACGGGTTAGCCAATAATTAAAGGAGGTGCTGCCCGATTTTTGGAAATTAAATAACGAAAATACGAGGCCGTACCCAATGACTATCGGAAAGTCGATCGGTTATATATGTAACTATTTTGTATAAAATCTGATTATGTATTGCGATGGAATACTTTGCGAAACCGATAACCCTACTTTCGTAAAAGGACCAATATACTTATTTTATGAAAATGAACACCGAACCGGCTTTTGAAGGCGTGAACCCTAATTGATACATGTATTATTATATTGAGAATGTCACGAGTCGGGTTTGTTAATGTAAGGGTAAATTGTTAGCGAGGATAGTCAAGCATATTCGGACGTCTAATTTAGGGTATTTCGGTTCCTGTAGGTTCCAGTCGAAATTCTTAGCATCCCGGTCGGTGCGAAGCCAGTCAGAAATTAGTGTTAAAGCGTATTAAGGTAAGTACCCCTGACCATATCTTTATGGTTCAGCATATATGAATATACTGTTGTTTTATTCTCGTAGTGGAACAAAATGTTTTAAGTTACGTATCCTGTTGTGCAAGACATGCCTGTATCATAACAAGACTAAGTCATACTGATAACCCTAAGATTAGTTGTATTGTAACCTTAATCTGTAATTCATACTTGTAACACTTAATGTCTGTAAAATGTAAATGGAGCAGACTGGAGCATTTTTCTCTGAACAGTGTCAAGCCTAAGAATTCTATCGGGAAGAAGATCAAGAAGATCATGCCTCAGAAGAATTATGAAGAAGCTTGGAGTTGAATAAATCTGTTTAGTGTAAAACATTCTAAGTCAAGATCTCTACAAGTCACAGAATTAGTGTTATAGAGAAATCATTCGAGAACTCCAGAATGACTTATCGAGAAGTCATTTAAACTCCAGATAGTACCGACGGATGAGTAACATCTACCCGACGGATGAGCAATATCTACTCGACGGATGAGGAATGTCTACTCGACGGATAAACCATCACTACTCGATGGATAAACAACATCCGCCGGGTATAGAGAACTCAGGAATTGTCTGTCGAGAACTCAGAGATATCGACAAGTATACATTCATTAGAGAACTCTGAGTTATCGATAAGCCAAAGTCCATTAGAGAACTCTGAGTTATCGATAAACCAAAATTCACTAGAGAACTCAGAGTTGTCGATAAGTCTAAGCAACAATGAAGTTTCAGAGATATCGACAAGCCAACATGCCTATCGAGATGTCAAGTTATCTACGACTTAATTGGAGATCTCGAAGTGAAGAAATTTCTCTAAGTACAGAATTGCAGAACAGTTCAATATCCAAGGTTGCAAATTAACAAACAATTCACACAGCTGGATTGACAAGTCTACAAAAAGCAGCTTGAGAGATGTGCAAGATCAACGACAAAGATTAACTGACAGAGGAGATTAAAGTAATCACGGGAAGCTAAAGATATGCTAAGCCAGAAATGGAAGATTTGCTTTTCTATAAATAGAAATGACAAGTGACAGTTTAGAAAAGATAATAGCATATTTATTATCCACCGTGTAAACCAGCAGTTAACTAAGTTATAAAGTTAATACTGGTCCTCTAGTTAAGTTAAGAAGAACAATCAGATTAGAAAAAAATTGTGTGTTCTCTCTCAAGAAAGAAGCTAAGTTCTAAAACAAGAACTTAGAGATTTTGTAGCAAAACACTGCTTGATTTTTAATATAAAATTAAGTGAGTTTTGAAGATCTTTGTTTTACATATTTGCTCAGCTATTTATGTTTAACATCCATTCTACTAAATCATTAACAACAACCAACTGCTAAAGCCTAAGTCGATCAAAAATTAAACATTTAAGCCAGAACACATTCACCACCCCCCCTCTGTGTTGTATTCATACCTAACAAGTGGTATCAGAGCAAAATCTGAAAGTAAACAGATTAGATCTTGGAAAAATGAATACACAGAAAATCAGTAGTATCAAGATTCCTCCCTTTGATAAGGCCAATTACACTTTATGGAAAAAGAAAATGTTACTGTTTATAAGAATGGCCAATCACCTCTACATTGGTATCCTCAAGAATGGGCCCTTCACTCCTTTAGTTAGAGTTGAGGAAACCACAGATGGAGATATGGTTATTCCAGCTCATTATGCTCCCAAGGATCCTTCTGAGTATACTGAACCTGAAAGAGAGAAAGTTTCCCTAGATAGTGCCTTGCAACTGATACTAATTGAGTCACTTGACAATGTAATGTATAATAACATTGTCAACTATGACATTGCTAAACAGATCTGGGAAAAGATTGAAATACTTTGTGAAGGAACTGAGGAGGTTAGGTTAAATCAAAGAAGGATATTGATTTCTCAGTATGAGGGTTTTATGGCTAAACCAAAAGAGGGTAACTGATGTGTTTGAAAGGTTTAATAAGCTGATAAATGACTTGCAGCTTCATGATAAATTTTATGATGTTGAAGAAGTGAATTTGAAATTCTTGCTCACTCTCCCTGACCATTTGGAACAAAAGATCTCTGCAATCAGAGAAGGAATGGATTTGAGTAGAATCACACTGGAAGTGCTCTATGTGGTTCTGAAAACTTATGAACTTGAAATGATTCAAAAGAGGTCATTAAGGGCTGGTCAAGGATATGTAATGGATGGCTAAAGTGCACTGATTGTGAATGAAGGCCAGACTTTTAATGATGAGCAAAGATCCCCAACTCCAGTCATTCCTACAAGTGAGAAAAGAGTCAATGACACTGAAGAGCAAGTCATACTGGAATTGGATGAAGAAGATGAGTTTTACACTCTTGATGAGCTTGATGAACTAGACAAATCAATGGCTTACTTGGCTAGAAAATTCTCTAATATTAGAGTAAAGAAACCAAGATTTTTCAAAAGCAAAGGACAGTTCTTCAACAAAGACAGCAGCTGGAAAGGAAAAGGGAAGTACGCTCCTGATAGCAAAACTGGCTACAAAACTGGATCTGTTGATAGATAAAAAATAAGATGCTTTAACTGTGATGAGTTGGGCCATTTTGCTACAGAATGTAGGAAACCTAAGAAAGCAAAGAAAGACAAGGCCTATCTTGAATTGGAAGAAAAGTATGATGCTCTTCTAAAGAAGCAACAAGAGAAAGTTTATATTGCTGAGGGCAAGTGCTGGGATGATTCAGATAATGATGAAGATGAAGAAGTTGAAAACTATGCACTCATGGCCTTGGAGCAAGGAGACTCTTCATCATCTAAATCACAGGTGCCAACTCTCACCACAATTGATTTAAATGTGAGTGAATATAAGGAAACTGTTGAAAATATGAGCACAGAAATGTTCCACATTCATACAAGCATGGTTGCTGTAAATGAGGAAGTTAGCAGATTGAAAAAGATCAATGAAAAACTTGAGAGTGAAAAACAAGAGAATGAATTGTTGCTGGTTGAGCTTGATGCTGCTAAACAAGAATTGCATACTTAAAGAATAAATTAAAGTGTGCAATTGAAATTGAAGCAGTGTTGAGAGAAAGGCTTGAGAAGAATGAAGTGAAGCTGAAATCCTTCAAAACTGCTTCTGAGTTGATTGGACAATATCATGAAAAGAATAAGCCATGTGCAAACATTGCCATTGGTCTTGATTATGAGGATTTGAACAACAAGAGGAAGTCTGTCAGTGACAACGGGAAATCAACTCAAACTGAAGATGTTCCAATTATTTTGAAGAAAGTTGAATCACCTTTGTTCAAGGCATGTGAGGTGAACTTCAGTGAAGAGGAGTTGATCATCAAACAAGAGATAGCTGATAAGGACAAGCAAAAGGTCTTCCATCTCTGTTGAAACACCAAAAGCCAATCAAGAAACTAAGGAGCCTGTGAAGGAGATTAAAGCTAAACATGTCAAAAAGAAAAAGAAGAATAGAAATGGAAAGATTGGGATAAACAAAATCAATAATTTTGCTTATGTAGCAGATGCTCCTAGAAAGAAGTGTGAGAATTGTGGATCAATGAATCACCTAACTCATCTTTGTAAAAAGACTGTTAGCAATCCACCTGAAGGAGTCTGCAAGTACAATGAAGCTAAGGCAAATGATCCCTATTCATTTCGTGACAAGTTTGATTGCATTCCCTGCAACATGAAAGTGATGAAGAGTTGCCATAAATTGAGAATTGATCTCATAGAATCAAAAGTTGGTTCTATATCTGAAAGGGAAAATGCTCAACAGTCTATGAATTCCATTTTATCTCAAAATTCTCATTTACTTCTGCAAAATCAGTTAACATGAAGAAAGTACCCAACACAGTTTGGGTAGCTAAACACACTTAATCCTCATTGTATGCAGGGCAAAGGAAAGAAGGTCATATGGATCATTGATAGTGGATGCTCCAGGCATATGACAGGTGATAAGGCCCTGCTATCACAATTTGGGGAGATGGCTGGCCCTTTGGTAACCTTTGGAGACAACAACAAAGGATTCACAATGGGATATGGCAAGATTGTTTCTGGAAATGTTGTCATTGAAGATGTAGCACTAGTTGCTGGATTAGAAGTAAATCTCCTAAGTGTTAGTCAATTTGCAGACATAGGTTTTCAAGTTGTTTTCAACAAAGAAGATTGTGCTTTTATTAGCAAAAAGACTGGTGAAATTGCTCTTAAAGGAGTAAGAAAGGGAAGCTTGTTTGTTGCAGACTTAGACTCAACAAATAATGATGGAATGTGTTATTTCTACACCAAGGCATCAGAAGAGCAAAGCAAATTGTGGCATAAAAAATTATCTCACTTGAATTTCAAAGCAATCAACACCCTAGTCAAGAAGGAACTTGTGAGAGACATGCCCAATCTGGAATTTGCTCAACTGGAAGTTTGTGAAGCTTGTCAGAAAGGAAAAATGAAAAGATCAAGTCACAAGTCAAAATCTGTGAATTCTATAAGTGCACCTCTGCAACTTATTCACATGGACTTGTTTGGGCCAGTAAATGTCTTGTCAATTTCAAGGAACAAATATGCCCTTGTCATAGTTGATGATTTTTCAAGATACACTTGGGTTGAGTTCATGTACTCTAAAGATGAAACTCTAAACATTATAATTGAGCACATCAAGAAAATTAAGAAGCAAGCTGAAGGAAAGGTTAGTGTGAAAAGATTGAGAAGTGATAATGGAACAGAATTCAGAAACTCAACATTAAGTGAATTCTGCAAAATCAAGGCATTGTTCAAGAATTTTCAGCAGCTAGAACACCTCAGAATGGAGTAGTTGAGAGGAAAAATAGAACATTGGTTGAAGCTGCTAGAACTTTGCTACAAGATGCTCAGTTTCCAACTAGTTTTTGGGAAGAGGCTGTTAATACTGCATGCTACACTCAAAACAGATATCTTATCAACAAAGCTCATGGAAAATGACCCTACTCAATCATGTCTAAAAGGAAGCCTACAGTGAAGCATCTACATGTGTTTGGAAGCAAGTGTTATATTCTAAAAGATAACTCTGAATATGTGGGAAAATTTGACTCTAAAGTTTTTGAAGCAATTTTTCTGGGATATTCATTGGAAAGAACAGCCTATAAAGTTTATGTGATTGATCAAAAGAAAATTATGGAAAGCACATATGTGACTTTTGATGATGACAAGTGTCCAGGCTTGGAATGCCTTGATGTAAATGATGTTGAATCCCTTGCATTTGGAAATCTAACCATTGACAGTGATTCTAATGAGGAAAATGAAGTTGTGACACAACAAGTGACAAATGAAGAGATCTCTGAACAAAATCATGAAAATGAAAGCTCTCTTCAGACACCTGAATTTGATGGCACAAACTCAGGGGGAGAAGGAGAGAATGGAAATGACAGTCATGGTAATACTGAAGAAAATGATGAAGGCACTGGTCAACAGACACACACCAGAAAGTGGGATACGAGTCATACAGTAGAAGCTATTATTAGTGATCCCTCAGCTGGTGTGAGAACTAGAAGTGCAACTGCTACTGAATGCCTACATGCATGTTTTCTGTCTCAAGTAGAGCCCAAGAAAACTGAAGAAGCCCTATTGGATCCTGACTGGATATGTGCCATGCAGGAGGAGCTGGATCAGTTTGAGAGAAACAAAGTTTGGAAATTAACCCCTGTACCAAAGAACAGAAGCATAATTGGAACTAAGTGGGTGTACAGGAATAAAATGGATGAAAATGGAATTGTTACTAGAAACAAAGCAAGGCTGGTTGCTAAAGGCTATTCACAAGAAGAGGGAATTGACTATGATGAGACTTTTGCTCCTGTTGCAAGACTAGAAGCACTAAGAATTTTTCTGGCATTTGCTGCACACTCAAATTTTAAGGTGTATCAAATGGATGTCAAGAGTGCTTTTCTTAATGGTGAACTAGAAGAAGAAGTTTATGTGCAACAGCCACCTGGCTTTGAAGATCCAGAATTCCCTAACTTTGTTTACAAATTACTCAAGGCTCTATATGGACTGAAACAGGCACCTAGAGCCCGGTATGACACACTGTCAGAATTTCTACTCAAACATGGATTTACCAGAGGTACTATTGATAAGACTCTCTTCTACAAGAAGCATGATAAAGATATGATCCTAATTCAAATCTATGTGGATGATATCATCTTTGGATCTACAAATGAAAAGCTTTATCAAAGATTCTCTAGGCTAATGCATAGTGAGTATGAAATGAGCATGATGGGAGAATTGAGTTACTTCCTTGGCCTTCAAGTTAGTCAAAGAAGTGATGGTATTTTCATCAGCCAAACCAAATATGTGAATGACTTATTGAAGAAATTTGGTATGGTGGATAGCTCACCTGTATCTACACCAATGTCTACTCCAACCAAGTTGGATGAAGACAAGAAAGGCAAAAGTGTGGATATTACATGCTACAGAGGAATGATTGGTTCATTGCTCTATATGACTGCTAGTAGACCAGACATCATGTTTGCTACTTGTCTATGTGTCAGATTTTAGGCCAATCCAAAGGAATCACATTTGATGGCTGTAAAAAGGATTTTCAGATACTTAAAGGGAACTCCAAACTTAGGATTATGGTATCCTAAGGGAACTGATTTTGAAGCTGTTGGATACACAGATGCAGATTTTGCTGGATGCAGGGTTGATAGAAAAAGTACTAGTGGAAGCTGTCAATTTCTTGGTCAAAGACTTGTGTCCTGGTATAGTAAGAAACAGCAATATGTGTCAACTTCCACAGCTGAAGCTGAATATATAGCTGCTGGAAGTTGTTGTGCTCAAGTACTTTGGATTAGAAATCAGCTAATGGACTATGGTCTAGTGTTACACAAAATTCCTATTATGTGTGACAATACTAGTGTCATATCTATATTAGCTAATCCAGTTAATCATTATAGAACAAAGCACATTGATCTTAGGTACCATTTTATCATGGAACATGCTGCAAATGGTACCATTGAGCTCATTTTTGTTCCAACAGAAAAACAATTAGCTGACATTTTTACTAAACCTTTGGATGAAGCAACCTTCATTAGACTTGTGAGTGAAATTGGAATGCTCAATTCTTCATCCTAAGGCAAGAACTCAGCTAATGTTTTGCAGCAGATTAATTTCTAATAAATCAACCTAGTTGATTTAATTGGAAATTGACTGAAATATGAATTATAAATATTTCAGAATCTCTGTATATTTATTTTTCTTTAAAAACTCAAAAAAAAATTATAATTATAATTTAACTTAGAATATTTCAAATTCTAAGTAAACTGCTTATTTGTTAATTTACATCTTTAATGTGTAAAATTAACACAAGGCAGAAAAACAGCACTCAAAAGTATAGAGAACTGAGTTCTCGATAAGTCATTGTCAAAATGACTTATCGACAAGTCATTTTAGAGTTCTAGAGTGAGTCCTCGATAAGTCTATTTACAGACTTCTCAAATGACTTCTCGATAAGCTCTATTATGACTTATCGATAAGACCATGTAGAGTAATCTAATAATGTTAATTCACAGAGTTCTCGACAAGGATATTTTGAGATTTATCAATAACTCAGAACTAAAATAATTTAATTTAATGAATTATTTTAGACAAATACTTTTGAAAAATTTATTCTGCTTTCAATTTGATTCAATTCAAATAAATTAAAATTATTTTAGTCCATTTTCGGACAAACTGGATATTTATCAGAGTTCTCGATAAGTCATCTTTGACTTCTCGATAAGTTACTTTTTCTATAAATACCCAGATTTCTCCATTAATATTAACTTGGAATTTCTCAAAACTCTAAGTAAACTGAATATTTATTACGTCATATCTTCAGTATGTGAACTTAATAAATAACAGATTAAAAGAAGCAAAAAGTATGAAAAACTGAACAGATTTAATTCATAAATTCTGTTCATAAAAATACTTTTGACATACTTAGTCTCTAATTTTCTCTGACTTATTGACACATTTACATGCTTATATGATTTCTTGCTTACGTGAAAATATGTTAGTCTAATGTTAGCAGACTAGTACATTATTTGTGTTATTTTGCGTATGCTGATAGTGATAATCATATCTGATTGCTTGCTGATAGGGAAAGTTACTTTTTGTGTAGGGAGTATTCGCTTATTTGCATGGGGAATAGTTATTTTTAAAATAAACTAATATTCTTAAGTACTTGCATGGGGAATAGTCACTAGTCATTTCTAGCTGTCTAGTAGGCTTATGTGATTATTACTCCTATTATCCGGGCAACTCAAGAGTCTCTTGATTTCTATCTTTACTCCCTCTATAAAGTAAAATGCTTCACTCTTTATCACTCATCACTCTTCTACTCTCAACAAGAACATCAAATTTCAAACTCACCTTCTGTTCATCTCTCTCTCTCTCATTCAAATGGATGTCCCGGTCTTCTACAGACTTGTTAATGGAGCTTATCTACCGGTTCATCATTTGAATGATGATTTGGTATATTTTGATCCTTTCGTACTTCGTGTCCGCATCAAGGGGGTAGTGTACAGCCCCTTTGATGTTCCACTTGAGATCTTTTACGGACTCTCGTGGGATGATCAAATCGACATTCTTTTCTTTGAGATGGAAGCCTCTTTCGAGCAGGAGAGGCGAGCCAGGGTAGCTGAGCAGCAACGCCTTGCTGCTTTGGAGCTGCAGGAGAGGATCATCTCTCTTCCACACTCCATGTCCAAGGCTTACCAGCGCAGGGCAAGGAGGTTGGAGACTGAGAAGAAGAAGTCTAAATTAGAGTAGTTAGGATTAGGATTTACTTTATGTAATATGCATCTTAATGTACTCTATATTTAATATCAATGAAATTATCTTCTTCTTTATCAATTTGTTTTTGTTGCTTGATTGTTTATGTCATGATTGCCTTGTGTTTACAAATTAATTGATTATCAGTTTTCCTGTCATAATGCTTGCAACTGCATGTCTCAATGGTTATGCCTAATCAATATACTTGCAACTGCATGTCTCAATGGTTATGCCTAATCAATACAGATAAATATGTTCAATGCATTACAGGTTCAACACCATCCACTCAGACAATAACAGGAGATTCAAGTTTCAATCAACAGGTATTTGTGTTAAACTGCAGCTAAAACATTTCAAACACAAACTAGAACTTTCAGACAAGAATCAGAACTTTCATTAAATATGGAACAGCAACACAAACACAAACTCAAACACAATCCCACTCTGGTAACTCTCAAAAGGAACCTGGTTTACAAAAGGACAAAATCCCCAAAATGTTCTTCAGTTGTTCTGATTGTTTGAGAAAAAGGAACTGGTATCATAAACATGGAAATTTATCAAGCTTTTCATGAATATCACTTATGCACCTTCATGTGCACAAACAATCTTCACAGACTGAAAGGTTTGAGGGTAGTACTCCTGAGGGGGAGCTATCTAAATCCTCTCCAATTCAATTGGAGGTTCCTCAAGAAGGAACAACTCCCCTCATAACTCTAGCAGAAGCTGTCTTAGCAGTCAAAGCTAGAAGAATAATTGCCTATGACAATGTCATAAAAAGGGCAATCTTATCACATTTATGTGACAGTGCTCTGCAAGGTGCATAAAGGTTTGAGGCTGGTGTACATGACAGTAACCCAGTCAAATCCTCTCAAATTCCAATGGAGGTTCTCACTACAAGTGGATGACAACACACTGTCACAACCACAGAGCAATCTGTGAGTCAGACTGTGACCCCGGTCATAGATGCTTATGCATTTTTTTCTGGTAAAATGAGTATGATTAGCCCTATATGGTTTTCCTCTAATCATATGATCACAGATTACCTCCTCTCAGCCACCTCTTATTTCTGTAGGTCAAACAACATTTGAGCCTTTCATGTGAGAATAAGAGAAAAGATTGAGTGAAAAATAAAGAATAAGAGAGGCAGGATCCTTCCTGGCAAAAGGAGAGGTAGATGAATGTATGGATTTAGTAATCCTTGTGAGGGAACTCTGACTCTCAAAAGTCATGAGACTAGTGCAGTGAGAATTGGTGAGACCACTTATTCAAAAGAACAGAGAGCTAGGATTTTTATCACTAACAGATTTTTCTGCAGATCTAATTGAAACTGCTATTGTTTAAAACTTATCACCATGAATCCCAATGAAGCTTGAAGCTGCAGACAATGTTCCAAATGGACAATGACAACAGCTTGAACAATGTGCATTTAGCTGGATTTTTCTTCCTGGAGATAATGTCAAAAAGGGGGATAATATATCTAAATGCCAAAACAGCTAATGGATGTTGAATAAATCTAAATGCAACTCAACAAAAGAAGACCTGATGGGAAGACTGGTTTTCGTTTCTGTATTTAGTTAAATTTTTGACATCATCTATCAGAACTTGAGCATAATTTCATAATGAACAAGTTGAGGGAGATTGTAATATATAATAGATGATGTCAAAGAATTATGCCTCGGAAGAATGTCAAAGATTACTGGAGGTAATAATATCATCAACAACAGGCAAGAGCAGAATATCAAAGGATGGAAGATTTCTGAATATAAAAGCTGGCTCTTTGTCAAGTTACAGGATAAGGATGTTAGCTAGATATCCTAAGCCAGATTTGCTGAAACAAATAGAGGCTCTAGCTGACACCCCCATTCTAGAAGAATTGGAAATACTTGTGCAAATTAAGAACATAATTGAGAAAGAATCAGACAGCTCAGTCTTTACTTAATTATTGTAAACTGTCCAATGTACAAGTGTTGTATCAGCTTTTGTATCATTTTATTTTCATTCTTTAACTTGGGGATAATCTTGTTAACAGACATGAATTTGTGATAAGCAATCTTCTCACAAATTGGGGGAGATTATTGTGCAAGACATGCCTGTATCATAACAAGACTAAGTCATACTAACAACCCTAAGATTAGTTATATTGTAACCTTAATCTGTAATTCATACTTGTAACTCTTAATGTCTGTAAAATGTAAATGGAGCAGACTGGAGCATTTTTCTCTGAACAGTGTCAAGCCTAAGAATTCTATCTGGAAGAAGATCAAGAAGATCATGCCTCAGAAGAATTATGAAGAAGCTTGGAGTTGAATAAATCTGTTTGGTGTAAAACATTCTAAGTCAAGGTCTCTACAAGTCACATAATTAGTCTTATAGAGAAATCATTCGAGAACTCCAGAATGACTTATCGAGAAGTCATTTAAACTCCAGAGAGTACCGACGGATGAGTAACATCTACCCGACAGATGAGCAATATCTACTCGACGGATGAGGAATGTCTACTCGACGGATAAACAACATCCACCGGGTATAGAGAACTCAGGAATTGTCTGTCGAGAACTCAGAGATATCGATAAGTATACATTCATTAGAGAACTCTGAGTTATCGATAAGCCAAAGTCCATTAGAGAACTCTGAGTTATCGATAAACCAAAATTTACTAGAGAACTCAGAGTTGTCGATAAGTCTAGGCAACAATGAAGTTTCAGAGATATCGACAAGCCAACATGCCTATTGAGATGTCGAATTCTCTACGACTTAATTTGAGATCTCGAAGTGAAGAAATTTATCTAAGTACAGAATTGCAGAACAGTTCAATATTCAAGGTTGCAAATCAATAAACAATTCACACAGCTGGATTGACAAGTCTACAAAAAGCAGTTTGAGAGATGTGCAAGATCAACGACAAAGATTAACTGACAGAGGAGATTAAAGTAATCACGGGAAGCTAAAGATATGCTAAGCCAGAAATGGAAGATTTGCTTTTCTATAAATAGAAATGACAAGTGACAGTTTAGAAAAGATAATAGCATGTTTATTATCCACCGTGTAAACCAGCAGTTAACTGAGTTATAAAGTTAACACTAGTCCTCTAGTTAAGTTAAGAAGAACAATCAGATTAGAAAAAAATTGTGTGTTCTCTCTCAAGAAAGAAGCTAAGTTCTAAAACAAGAACTTAGAGATTTTGTAGCAAAACACTGCCTAATTTTTAATATAAAATTAAGTGAGTTTTGAAGATCTTTGTTTTATATATTTGCTCAGCTATTTATGTTTAACATCCATTCTACTAAATCATTAACAACAACCAACTGCTAAAGCCTAAGTCGATCGAAAATCAAACATTTAAGCCAAAACACATTCACCCCCCGTGTTGTATTCATACCTAACATATCCCCTGTGTTCAAATTGTTTTACTAACTTATGTTTTGGAGGAAAAGTAACTTCTGAAAATGTCTATCTCTAAATTTTGAATAAAATGATATATTTTGGAAAATGTGTTGTGATATAATTGTTTGACAAGAGATAGGTAAGTGATTTGGAAAACTGGATAAAAAGGATCAGATAATTGGATGAGTGTGCGCAGGAGGCCCGTAACGGCCTGGAAGATAGCGTAAGAGGCGAAGTGGTTGCGCACCCTATTATAACCACCAGCCCAGCGTGACATAAACCTTGCTAGTCTCTGAGTTCCGGAACAAGTTTCATAGGATAGCCTGATCAGCTGTCTCACCAGGAATCATCCAATACTTTTATATCTGAGCAAGTGATTTTGAGGTTCCCGGAGAGGAACAAGTTTTATAGGTCCTGTGATGGGACAAGTTTTATGGTTCCCGTAACGGAACAATTAGTTTTATAGGTCCTGCGATGGGACGAATGATTTGAAAACGAAAGTAGCATGCTAAAAGTTAACCCTGGTATTTACACAGCACAATTAATAAAATGTTTAGAGAGCATGCTAGCTATTAAAGATCCAGTTTTCTACAGTTCATCAGTTTTTATCTGTTTACACTTGTTTTACTTGTTTTCTACTAACAAGTTGTAATTTCTGTTCCTACAATCGTTCATTATAAACTGTTTTAGTTAGTATTCATATAGTGGTACTGCTGAGCGGTTGATCGCTCACTCTTGCAAATGTGTTTGTATATTTTCGCATTGCAGATGCCTAGGAGATGTTGCTGTCTTGCTAAGGGCCAGTTTCCAATTCCTCCTGTGTCGAGCTCCTCTGAATAGGTTGTGTCTGGCAAGGTGTGCTCTGTGAGTTGCTGTAGAATAATAGTCATGGCAGGTTGTTTTAATAAGATGGTTTGTAACAAGTGTGTAACATAAATTAGACTTGAACCTGGAAAAAGATCTTATAGAAGAGTTGTTTATATTGAAATAAAGTAAGTTAGTTGTATTATAATTGTAGTTTCATGTTGTTAGTGACGTCAACTCCTGACCCGGGATTGAGGTCGTCACAGGTTGGTATATCATATACAAATATACATTTCAAACCAAAATCACATCATATACCAATAAATATTTCACACAAGAACTGTTATATATGGATGAAACCATGTAAACTGGAAAAAGAACTCTACTTTTATGAATTGGGTACATAAAGAATTTTTTTTGTTATGTGACTCTTTACAAACATGGACCAAAAACACAAGTCGGTTTATAAACATTCTGAACAATCTTGTAAACTATTAAATATCTACACTACTCATTTCGTAAAACAAAAATATTTTAATTATGGATAATTTTCATCTATAACTAGGTAATTATATAGCTAAAGTACAACATATTCATCACCAAATAATGAATATCGCACACACCACAAAATCTCGAAAATTTAAAATTTATACTAGAATATGACCCGTGCCTCGCACGGATTTTCATCCTAGTTACATATTAACATGCCAAAAGATGGTGTTCTCATATAGTCCAGTATACAATTCACTCGTATGTGCAATCTGCATGTTTCATCATACCACGCGTTTAACCTTTACACAAGTCTAATTCAACTAATCGTCTAATATTACTTGAGCTTAGCCAAAAAAGAAGAATGCAGCTCGATGCCTCTCTCTATGAAAAATATGGAAGGATTCTAAAGCCAACTATGTTCCCTCTCAAAGTCTCAATCATGGATTGAACAGCTTCCTAAAAGGACCATCCTTTCGGTCTTTCGCAGCCTCGGTCAAAGCAAGAAACCTCTTAAATCCTGTGGTAGCCGCACCTCTTCCCAGTGCAGCTGCTCTTGTCAAGACATCCTCTCTCGAAGCTGTTGCTATAATTCCAGAAGAAGTTGAAGCAATCGAGGCAGGAGGTGAAGGATGACTGGTGACAGCCGGAACGATTGATGTAGTGGCAAGAGCTGGAGGTTGGGTAAGTACAGGTCCGCGTTTGTTAATATCATCTAGTATATTTTGCTGATCAGCCTTTTTCAGACCCTGCAGGGGTGATATTTACAACAAAAAACAAATCATGAAAACAGGTCTACACACACACACACACTTGACACCAAGTCAAAGTGTTTCAAGTTCAATTTGAAATTTCAGAATTTAGAAAGCCATAATGGAAGTAGGGCTGGCTTCTCTATTGTCGAATAAAGTTTAGTCAAGTGGTTCTCAAATATGTGGATGATTAACTTTTGTTGATACAACACAAAAAAAAAGGATCAGAAATGCCCTTCAGAAAACAGGGGATGAAAAGTATAGCAAAAACCATGGATACCTTAAGATCTAATATACGCTGAAACTCCAAAGGTGTACCCTCTGGTAGCAGTGCGCGATAGGTATCTGCCACGGAATCAACTGGAGACAGTATAACCTGTAAAGGCAAAGACAAATGAGCAAGTTACGTCACTTTCTCCAAGGAAGAGACTGAAATGTCTAAGCTGCACATACTGACCTTTAGCAATGCCTCTGCTTTGCTCATCTCGCGACTAATATATTTTGTATAACTAGCAGCTCCTGATGTCTGTCATAAGAGGATAACATGTAGTTATGAGCTACCCAAGTGAACACACATTAAAGGAAATGTATAATAAAAAACAAAAAAAACTGTCAAGAGGAGATAGCTAAACAATTTCATTAGGCAAAAATGATATGAACATCTATAGAAAAAAGAAACCATAATATATCTTGCAATTAAAACCCAAAGAACGTATGTACTCTGCCATTAAAATAAATAAATTTCCAGAATTGTAATTTTTTGGAAAATCCAAGTGAGATTACCCATTTCCTTAACATAGTATCATCATTATGGTACCTACACTTTTCTATATTGAGCATGAATTCACAATTTTCCACCTCCTATCCAATTTTAATCTCCTCTATCATCTCACCCTTCAACGCAAACTTCTTCCCTTTACTCTTGCGGACTAAGTTGGACCTCGGCTTCCCAATCATCCATCAAAATGAAGATGGATCATTCTCAATTAGACAATTACTGAACTTCTAATACTTATCATTTGTCACCTACTACTAAACCCAAAGTTGGAACACTTAATGAAACGCAGTACTCCTTTTAGTTCTTAACAAAACAGTTTTGGGTGGTTGATTTCGTATAAGATTCTTTCGAAGATGGCACTATAGATTTCATGATAACAATATTAGATTCTTTGGTCCCCCTTGGCCACTTTTCCCAATATATCGTCCTAAATGTCCAATAAAAACTGTTTAATACATATTCTAGTCCCTAAATGCATAATACTTCAGGGTTCCGTTCTAGCCCCAACCCCAAGTGTATGTACTTATAGTCTTAGAGGTTCTTTTCTCTGTGTTCTCACCCCTAAACACAAAGACCAGCTTGTGAAAAAGCAATTGTATTTTTTCACTGTTCTTTCTGCTAAAAGTTCATGCGCTACTTTCAGTTATTTAGGGTGAAAATTCAGAGTCAACTCATCTGTCATGATCAGGGATGACCATGAAGATTTAAGACACCGCCTTGAACTCTAAAAAGTAAACATGCGAGCTTACCAAGTATATTTAGATCTGGAAGAAACTACAAAATATCATAAAGTTGAGCAATGTATCTGCACGGTTATGATATTCCCAATTTTATACATACAAAGTCGGGATATATTATACTCAGAATAACTGAACCTGGAAGATCACATCATTTTCAGAGACATATAATTCTGTATATGCTATCTCACCTGTCTCGCAAGGGAAGGAATATCTAGAAGAATGGTCTTCACAGCCTGTGTATCTAACAACATCTGCAAAAAACAAAGAATAATTTTAGACAATACGTGGAGTTCAACAGATCCTTGTTGTCAAACTACCATAACTAGCATAGCACTAACTAACAATGCGGATAAATAATCATTTCACGAAATCAAAAATATAAACAGCTAGCTGATGTCTCTGTAAAATTTTAGTGAACTTGATCAAAACCTGCTGCGCTCCAGTTTCTGATATTTGTTTGCACTTAAATATATTCTGGTAAAAGTGTGGACCAAGACAAGATGCAAGCTGCAATATTAATGAAAAAATTAGTACACTGACTAAACAACCCCCCCCCCCAAGGAATGGATGATAACGTATAGGATTTTTGAGTTGGTATTTTTTTTAAAAAAAATATTGGCTTTCAACACAATTATCTAACAAGATACAAATTCTATGAAAACTGAAAAGCAATATGTGAAAACATTATATAAAAATCACATGAAATTTCACAATCACCTTGTCCAGGAAAAACTGGAAATAAATGGGAGAAAGTAGGCTTCCGAGTGCAGGAATGCTACTTAAAAGGATCAAATTTATTCCATTTACATACCTGAATTAAAATGAATAAACTTATTTAGTTATTCAACTATGTCATTAATCTGATCTGATTCAGTGATCAACACTGCAACTTACTCTGATTGGTCACCAACACTTTCAAGTGTCGCCCATGGCACACGCGTCATTGCTACCATTTCATTGTCAAATTTAGATTCGAGGCCATGTACTAATGTCACCAGAGCTTTTGTTATAACTGCTGAGAATTCATCCTTCACAAATGCATTATGCATGTCCTTTATTAAACTTGCAATAAACAGAAATATAACACAAAACAAAAGTAAGAAAGAGTTTAAACCTGCACATCCGACATATCCACGGCATCAGCCAATTGAGAATCAATTATTTTGGCTACATTCTCAGCCAACTCTCCAGCCTGAGAAAAAATAGTAAATTTTACTAACTATAGTGGATATATTGTATCAAAATCTTGGATAATTGCGCAGAGCTAGCACCAAAATTATATCTAGCTGCCAAGAAGTCACCGCCTGCTGAGTAAAATTTATGCGTCATATGAATATTAGTAGAATGTCAAGCAGTAGTACCTCAATACAAAATAATTTTACTTCAATGCAAGTTTTAGTTTTAAGTTATTATCTCTTATTTTTAGTATTAAAATATTTTTGGCTTAAGATGTTTGAAGTAATTGTCGATAATGATTCACCACTACAATTTCTCAAATGAAAAGGAATGAAATTGAATCCATCTCAATTACAAGTCTACGGCATATATACGAATAACAAGACCGTCAACATTTCACTACTGATCAGTTGATATAAAATTATATCACTATTAGAACATATGCAAATTTATGAGGGTAATAAATTTTTTAAAAAAAATCTCTAAAATTAAAAACTTCCCTAATATCTTAACCGCAAACAACTCCTACATCAAATCAACACTCTTAGATTTCAAAGAACTTAGTTAAATCAAATACTTCTGCAACAAATTTGTTAAAAAATCTCAGTGACAAGAACATTAACTTACATTTTTTTATTGGAAAAATAATAAAATGATAATAGCCTGCAGTTGAATAATTTGTCTCAAGTAATTATAAAAATAAAATTGATCTTCCGCTTAATCAGTACAGATGGGACAGGTTGTTTAGGGAATACATGGGACAGGTTGTGTAGGGAATACATGTCTGTGCTTCGAAAATCTGGGTGACAGTTTACTGCCACAATTTCATTGCGCACTCTTAAGTCTTAAGCATAGCTCGTGTCACTAAATTAATGAAAACTTCAAACTTCTACATTTATAAAATTAGGTTTCTGTATGTATCCAAAACAAGGCTCTTTTTGGGGAAAACTTTTGAGTAATAAGATCCATATGGTATACGGATGCACAGGTCTTTCGTAATAATGACAAGGCTGAACAGATAAAATCAACAGCCCTCCACCACTCATCGGAGCTAGCCTAAATATTTTAAAAACAACAAATTTTCTCTTCATTTTAGCAAACAATACCAATTATTTCTCAAACTTAAAGGTGGTAAAATTTTTAAGTTTATTCTTGATTTTATCTGGACATGTAGTAGCTTCAAACACTTGAGCATTATTTATAGATAGAACTGATTAGTATCACTTTCACTTGGTAGAGTTTAGCTAAAACACATAATAGGAGTTCTCAGCGTTGACCTCTGTGGCCAAATTACTAGTTCCAAGTTTCAATTAGGAACTAAACAGTAATCACTGTGAGAGATATAATACAGTAGAATTGAAATTAAACAAAAATCACTAATACTATAATAAATGTAACATTAATGCTTAGCACAGAACAACACAGAGTGTAGCATGCAAAAATTAGTGCCTAACCAAAATCTTAGTACCTTACATCTGTGAAAATAGAAACTAACTCAACAACAGTGCGGAAATCAAAAGAAGAAACCAGTCTCTATTATATAGTTACATGCATGAAATTGAACTGACCGTTTTGTGACAATATTCAGCCGTATTTACGATATAACATATGACCCTTTCGTCCTTATCAGATGTCTGCAAGGAATACTTAATTAAAAATTTAGAAGCATCAATAGATGTAAAGTAAACATATCAGAAATATTATGCAAGATGTGACAGCCAGAAGGGTTGTTCATACCTTAATCTGACCATCCATGCCCGTTGCAGCAGCAACTATTCCTGTACCACCTTTAGGCAATCGTGTAAACAGTTTCGTAGCATATGATTTGAGAATTCTTTGAAACACCTAATTAAAATGCCCGGAAGATATTATAATTTTACCATATGCACTATATTGGCTTACATACATTCGAACCTAAAATGATAAAGGACCTTCAAATCTTTAATATCCAATACCTTAATGGTCTCAGCAGAAGCCAATATCATGCTAAATTTTTTCACATCTTAGTATTGGAAAACTTTAAAAAAAACTGCTACTTTTCATGCTTAACTTTCCTAATCTTAATGTAATTATGAACCCTTCTATAGTCACATCAGTTGACCATGTGTTTATTTGGTCAAAAATTTATACAATCTGGTAGTTATTCTCACAGTTGAATATATCTGAGAATAGAAACACAAGACAGTAAGACACAACTAATTAATTACATGGTAATCTGTTATTAATAACAATAACATGCAACTACCATGTTCCATTCACTTTTCTGAGTGCAAGTTAGCCAAACAAAAGCAAAAAATAAGTTTCTAGTCACACCTTGAACAAATTGAGTAAAGTCTGGCTCTTTGTTAAAGCACTGCATCTTTTTAAGCTTCTCCTGATAATCAAAAAGACCTTCATAAAGTAGCAAACAGAGAGTAAGTTGACGTACGATCTTAGGATTACAATAGGCAACCCAATTGAAAACTAAATATTTAATTATGGCAACTTGAAAAAATTCAAATTTCAAGGCACAATACTGGAAGAAAAAACCAGTTGAATGGAACACCGAAAGAAATTGTTCAGCTGGGTTATCAAGAAAACATGTGAGTGGAAAATATTGGGTATGTTTTCTTTGATTTAGGTTCTCAAAAACCTAGAAGCATTTTATTTATCTATCCTCTTGAAATATCACCACAAGAAGTCCTAAAAATGAAACTCATTTTCATAGATAGTTTCTTTATCAAGTAGAATAGAATACACACCAACAAAAGGGATCTAGAATCTATAAGATATTTTTATATAGTTACTCGGAATTGACCACTCCAGAAAAATGGAAGTATATATTACTATGTCAATGCAGCCTTTAAAAGTAAAAGCCTTGGGTTAAAGTGGAAGAAAATGTGAGTTCCTGCGAAAAACTCTATAAAAACACATTATTGACTCAAAAATACAATGAAGCTTCGAGCCAAATAGGAATTTTAGTAGTTATTGACAAACATTTACTTGCAAATCCTAACTACATGATTGGGAAAAGATAAATGTCCCGGTAACAAGTATATATCTACCTGCATGCTACTGGACAGTATATTAGTCTGACTTCCCTCCTCAATTTCCCAGGTTTCATCCTGTTGCGATAAAAAGAACATAAATTATAGCTAATCCAAATTAAGATCAACTAATAGAACATTTGATATGGTTAATCAAAAGCACCTGAACAAGTTTCTCTAGATGCTCCATAAGAGTCTTCTCTTCCAATTCTACATATACCGTCATGTGTGGTTCAAAGCAAGATGAAATGATGCCTTGAAAATTGAACTGCAATACAAATATACCACAATAGAGTGCTCAGCGTCAATAATACAGTAGCTATGGAAAGAGACTTAGCCCGAGTGTCAAAAGGGAGAAAAAGCATAGCTGGACGATTGTTTTACCATACAGCTGTAGTACTAATAAGCATCATAGGGTGAGGAACTTCCTAACAACTCAAAGGAAAAAAGGTTACGACATGTCCGAACTATGGAACACCTACCCCGGTCCTTATATCAAGATGACAAATTCATCAGGGAAAGAAAATATTTTATTAAAGCATAAACTCATCCTAGAAGTTTAGAGTACATAATCCGGGAACAGGGCACCCTACTTTGAAGATAATTACTACCATTTGTAGTATTGTAAAGGAGAAATTATTTTCCTGTATGGCTTTCAGGAATTGGGTTCGAAATGACCCTACTTTGCTACTTTTACTTTAGCATTAGTCCCACTAGCAGTTTGTTTTCTACTAGTTTCTGTTTAGAGACTAGGTTTGTTAGTTTCTTTGGCATCTGTTGCCTTTGTGTCAAGTTGACTATCTTGTGATGTTTAATTGGGGTATGCCCCTCATATTTTTGTAGTTCCTTTTTTTTGGTATAAATGTATTACTTGGCAAAAAAAAACTTTCCAAACGCCTCATTACTCACTAGATAAGGGGTCCAAGTGAAGCAAGGCACTTCCTTGCTCAAAATTTCTCCCTACAAGCATATAGGTGCTTTGAATCATTATTGTATATTTCATTCTTGAGAATGTACCATCTTATTTCGGTATCTCTACAATTCAGTGGAGTTTACTTACAACTTATCCTAGTTTGGTATCTCTACAATTCAGTGGAGTTTACTTACAACTTATCCTAGTTGAACACTCATATCTATTTTCATCCTAGCTGTCTATGCGCCTCTAGACAGTGCTCTTCTTATACTCCAATGATGACTACAGTTGTGATAAAAAAGATGCAAGGTTTCAAAGCTTACTGTGACCTCATTCATCTTAGATAATTATAAATATATAAACCCCTGTACACAAACGTCCTTCTGTAATCAATAAAAATCAGTAACATAAGGTGTGAACTGCATCTAGCCCCTTTTAGGAGCTTTTACATAATTCATATCAGTTTAGTGTAATAGTATTTGCAAAATAGATAGAACTACGGCTCACATAATAATTGTGTCATCCCATATTAGCAATCGAAAGATAGCGATTAATATCTTTTTACCTTCAATTAGTTGAATTTATTTTAAAATATAAAAATGTTGAGGATATCCGTATCCGATATCACCTACTTACAGTCAACACTTTGAATTATAATATTATGCATCAATAACTAGCATTATCGTAAGGATGACTTCAGAAAACAAAAACTTACCCCAGCTCCAGGCACTGACAAATCTTTCTGCCCATCTTTTTCCTGACAATATAACACCAAGAGCATTTATTTATATGACTACACAAAAATACGTGAGGAAATTTGTTTCTGCACAAAGAACCGAAGGGACAGAGGACTAGCATCATGAGTAAAGCAATCAACCAATAATAAACACGTCATTCGCGCTTACATCATGACTAGCAAGCTTCTTCTCATACTTCTTTCGAATATCTAACACAGTTTGAGTAGTATTTTCTCCGCTATCTGTCTCCCCGTTGTCACTCCCAATATCTTTACTTTGGCTGCCACCACCAAATTTGTCTGCTAATTCATCCTCAAATTCTTTGGTCCGTTGTAGTGCCTTTAAATTTATATCAGATATAAAATTTCAGTCAGCTTGAGAAATAGCATACAGATGAGGGAATGTCGAGGAGACAAAGGATAAGCAAATTGTCAGTCTTAAACAATCTTGCAAAAATGAACACACAACTGAAACTATTTGTGTCCATATGCATTTACAGAAAGATTAACTATTAACGAATCAAACGGAAACATCAAGTGCCCCGACTAAGTTGCCACAAAAAAAACAAAAGAACGAAACATACTTGGCAAGGAATAGAACTTACAAGCAATAAATTTCCAACATCAGGCTTTTCTTTCATATTACTTAAGATGTCTTCGAGCTGTGCCCTGATAATAACCAACACAAAGTCAATTGTCTAGTAAATTATTTTACACAAATAAATAGCATAACTGGAACCAGTCCAGGTTTGGTACTAGTGTCCTCATAGTACTTGACACAGAAACACGGATTTCTACGTTACTATAATAAACTCATGCAAGCAAGCACCTGACATGCATATTGTTAAGTGCAGAACATTATGACAAACAAACATGACTATATTTGTTTATAAATTATAAGTATAGATAAAGGTATGTAAGAGAAATAGGTACTTGACTGACCTTGTCAACTTGCAGAACTGAATACAGAGCAAATACTCGACGTGCCATGAAGGAGGAAAGATTTTCCATATCTCCTCGTTTGTTCTTAACCGACGTTTAATCCAAGCATATCTTCGTTCAGTTTTATCCAACTTGGCTAATTCTATATATTGTAGTTTTGATCAATTTCAGAAGGAATTTCACCACAGAACGATTTGTAGTTGGTAGAATTATATAACAATCACATATTTATATGGACTAACCAGCTCCTTCAAAGATCTGCCGATATGAAGTAAGCTCGCGGCTACAAAAGTTCTTAACCAAATCTTCTCTTACTGATGGCTCCAGAGCATCAACAACCAAACAAGCATCTGATAACTGCTGCAACAGATTAGTTTCTTCAGTTTCTTTTCCTGTGCCTAAGCTGCAAAGTAACAGAAAATAAGACAACTAAAATACAGGAGACAGGCAACATGAGATTCTCATAGGGACCAATTGGAGACCTATTAAGTGACAAAAGCTACAAAAAATGGCTAGTCAATTTTAAAACAAATGTAAAAGTAAACTGTAGTGAGATATAAATCTGGAGTCCTGATTCAAACATTCAGAAGCCAGGACTCATCCTAATAACTTCCGAACCATCTAGTAATTCAATTGTATAATAAATCTGTGCAAGATAGTGTTAACATTTTTTGTTGCGGTAATATGTTCAAAAGCAGGCCTCTTCGACAAAGCATAATGACCCGTGCTTCTTTTGTAATTTAAAAAAAAAATAGAGTCCGAAGAAATGCAGGTTAAATTGACTACAAACATTTATGAAATTTCATGAAAATAGTAGTTGTCACGGACGTTGATACAGAAGAATAAGCACTTGATTTTGTATGAGAAAAATATATAAAAACAAAAAATGCAGAGAATTAGAAGATGCTTGAACCATTTACACTATATTTCCTTTGTTACTCATCTACTTAAGTTTCTCTTCAACACAATCATGGTAGCTAAATATTGGCAATTCCAGTCAAAGCTAAAATTTTAAACTTATTAAGAGCTCCAATTATATATGTACTTAATACACGTTCACTTAATGTTTTAACAGATTTCTGCTACAGATAGAAGGAAAGGGAGAGGAGGGGGGGGATGAAGAAGTAGGTCTTTAAGTCTTCATAAATGCACGTAGTTCGAGATAAAAATAAAAGAACTATTAAAGTACTTCAAATCCGATATATTTTTGAATTGGTTGTAAATAACATATTCAGCAATATCCAGAAAAGTACAAACCTTGAAAAATCAGAGGACACGTGTGATTTCAGAATTTGTTTGATGTTCTTCAATTTCTCCCTGAGCTCTGTGATCTTTGGTATATCTCGATAGGCTTCAAAATGACTACATAACTGGTTAACAGCCTGGAACATGAGAAGGACAACATCAATTAAACATCGTTGCAAAAAATAACCAATAAAACTCGCATTGAACATCAATTGTTATAGATTTTGCAAATTAGGAGACTTCTTTTAGTTCTCATTTGCCCTTTCTTTCTTCTCATCCTTTTCTTCGTATTGTCTTCTTACATGTGGTCTTTCAATTGATCAAAGTGTCCACATTTCACTAAAAGAATCTGACAAGTGTCCAAGACTACCGGCTTAAAAATTGAACATTCAAAGTAACACATGATACCTTGTTTGTAATCTCTTGTACATTGCTCACTTCCCATAAAATATGAGCCAAACAATGTTATGTCCGCTTATTAAGTGTACCAAATGTATGCACCTAATATAATGCAATGACCCCAATTAAAAGCAGAAACTCTCAATCAAATACTTCTAATCGCAGAGCTCTAATACATTGAAGATGGTAAATGGCAAGACGTAACAGTAATATAGGTAGTTCTGCACACTTCCGGGGCCGGAATTCATGGTGTCTTGACTCTTGAGCATCTCTCAAGTCCCACATGACTCTAAATAGGTAGATTACCAACTACTAAAGGCCCCTTGGCAGCTACAACTTAGCAACAGATGATATGGTCAGCTGATCCTCTATAATTTGTGCTTATATAACACTATGGCCCTTTAATTCAAGACGTCCTTTTGTCTGACCAACTCTGTCAGTGCTGTTCATATATAATGTAACTTCTATAAAGGACCCTCATAAATACAGGTTCCCCCTAAACACGTTACTAATTTATCTACTTCATGCGTCTCCATATTTTTAACTGATACAATTAAAAAAAATGGTTTCTAGGCTGCCCTCAGTACAAATCAACAAGGACCTCAGAAACTGTTGCTTAACAAGTGCTGACAGCATTCATTAAACTTTCATAAGATGAATAAAAACTGCTTAAGAGGAAAAGACAAAAGTTGCATTCATTTACAATTGAAAATATCGCCAGTGGTACTATAATGCACCCAAAAAATCAGCCCACTTTTTTCATATATTCCATACTGTACATTATAATTAAAAAAAAACAACAGAAATGAAGTTTCTAGAGAAAAAGAAAAACATATTAAATCTGAAACTGAAGATTGCATACCTCAAGTTGTGCAGCTGCCTCTTTATATTGGCGTTTTGAAGCCATTACTTGAAGTTTTTCAACTGCTGAGACTGCAATTGGACATGGCGCCAAAAACATTATATGTATGATATATTAAACCAGTACACACAAATCAAAATTTAAAAAAAAAAACCTCTCAAAATCGTTAGATAAAAACCTAAAACATTACAAATTCTGAAAATAGATAATGTGGTGGAAACCACAATAGCATAGATCATACTTTCAGCTCAAATCAACTCAAACTCTAGTGATCTATCTAAGTCAAATCATCTAATGGAATATAGGAAATCAGGACTCTCATTCTATAATTCAATAATATGGTGGAAATAATACTACTATATTTAAAGATTTTGGCTTTAAAATATTTCTGATTACTTGAAGTCCAAACAATTTACCTATTACATTTATAACATTCCAAACTATGCAAACTTCAACGAATTTGATCAAAATCCTAAGGTTAGTAAAGATATCCTAGATATAATCAGTATATTTAAGGGAGTTATTGTGGTCTCGTCGTCGGGGTAAAATAGTCATTTCAGAAGTAGTATTATTAGGGAAAGAGACTAAGGTTCAATTCCTTACAAATACAATCATTACCCCAATTTTACTGTTAAAGGAATATGACTGGTCGTCAGAAATATGTGCATTCCATGGTTGTCACGTCGATGAGTCGAAGCGAGTCGACGGAGACTAGTCGACAAAAAAATAATATATTATTATAAATTAAAAATACAATATACATATATATATACACACAAATGTATATATATTATGTATTTTAGATTTTAAGTTCTAGGTTTTAAGTTACAACTCATTCTACAATGTTTTATTTCAGATTGTAAAGAATTAAGAATCCAACACTTGGAGAGAATGATGAAAAAGCTAGAAGATCTAACAAATGATAACAAAGAAAAGTACTTGCAATCATCTAACGATTTAATACAACAAAGAAAAGTACTTGCAATCATGTGAAATATGTAACAATTATTCAATAACAATTGTCTGATACAACTGTGATGTGATGTGGTAGTGTAGCATGTAAAAAAAATTATGCAGAAAAAATATATACACTGAGCAGCTCGATTAGTCGACTAGTCGACCGGGCGACCGAAATATCGACATTCAGCTAGTCGACATGTTGAGTCGACCTCCAATCACCGCTTAGTCGACTAGTCGCGACTAGTCGACCGACATGACAACCATGGTGCATTCCACGGATTAATATGGACAATTAGACTAGAAGTCCATTGGTGGTCAAAATTACAGTCCCCAAGGCGCTGGGGAATATTAATATTGTTTGTCTGGAAACTTCCTTAGGGTCCTATAGATAATTGTACAAAAAACTATGACTTGTCAGGCTACAGATTTGTTTAAAACACAGTTTCTATATGTTTAACATTCCTGTATAAAATCCTGCATCACAAACATGTCTGCATTAGCAGTAATACATATTTGACAGTGGACTCCGCAGAAGAACTCTGCATCACAACAGTATCTGCATTAGGTAATACATATTTCGCAGCTGACTCCGCAGCAAAAATAGCTTCAGAAAGCAAATTCAAAACATCTAAGATATTTCCGAAAGCTGTATCCTGGTGGATACCACTCTACTTCTGTTAAAAAGAGGTCGAAAATTTTGAACCTTAGTGGAGGTAGGGTGGGTGAGTATTTAAATTTTGGTACCCAAAATAGGCACATAGATAATTTCCGACTTCAAATATATAGGTTCTGTCATTTTCATTAAGTAAATCCGTCCAGCCAAAGCTTCAATCCTTCAACACTAATTAAGCTAAGCGACTGGATTGGTACTCCAAGACATACTAGGATAAGTATTTACAAATTTAACTAACATAACAATTCAGCTATCAATAACACACCATAACATATCTGATAAAAAATATACTTCTCTCTGTTCTTCCCCTAAATAGTGTGACAAGTGAAGATACAAGACAAAGAAAATAAAAAAAACAAGCATAAAAATGAGGAAGAACTATAGCAGCATGTAATTAAAACATTAAATATTTGGATTCTATCAATCTTGTTTGTATATGTTTGTGCTTGCTTTCCAAGTGAAACAGAATGATTTTTATTTTGTCTTCTTATAAGTAAACTATCGAATGTATAAATAAAAAATAATATAGAAAATATTACAGACAAGATTAGTTTACAAAGGGAAGAAAAGGATCACCTAGCATTGTAAGACGATGAAGTGCAGTGATTGTTGTAGTTATATGTTTCTTTGCAAAATCCAATTTCTTAATGTCGCGACATATCTCCTGTACCATAGTTTCGCTTTGCTCGGCTTTAGTTTTTATTTCATGAATCTTGTACATTAGTTCCTGCAAATATAATCATCTGACCAATATAAGCTAAAAACGACAACCACACTAAAAATCAAGAGCCCTGAATTTTTGAAGCACAATGACTGACACATTTTTAAGAACTACTTATGCAACAAGCTAAAGTAAGAAACCGTAGGACAGACCTTCACAGCACCTGTAGCAGCAGCAAGATCTTCCTTGGCTTTTGTTCCCGAATTACTCTGAAAATATAATAGTTCAGCAATAGCATGTACCACAATTACTAAAACTGCTTAGCAACTTATACGAGCAGATAGAACTGAGTTAGTAAATATACTAGGTAAAATTGTATTAGTTATCAACACTTCTCACATACAACAAGAAGCTGATTTTATCATAACCTTAAAGCATTAGCCTAGGTCAAAATTTGGGACAATATACACTGAAATCATTTCGAATTAGACATAATTGTATATTATCATTTCTGAAAATGTATAGAGTCAATCATCAATCATAAATCTAAACAAGCTAATCGTACAATCTCGCAAAATTGTTTCCAAACTTCACATTTCTCCAATTACAAAGGCATTACTCTTGAAACAACGATACAAATAGTTGTTCTAATTCAAATTATAAAACAGAAATTAGAATGCGCAATAAATAAATCAACGAGAGGGAGAAAATAGAGTTGATAGTTGACAAGAGGTGGAAACCTGTTGGCGAACAGCTGCCAAAATTCCGGCATCAACGCGGCGAATCTCATTATGAATTTTTTGCATCAAAGGTTCGACTCCGGATAATGATGCCTCTGGTAAACAAACTCGAATTATTAAAAAAAAAACTAAAAAAGTGATTCACATATTGGAATATATAAGCAAATACTACTAAAATGATGTTGTGATCTGAGTGAGTGACTGACCAGTGGGGAACATCTGGTTGATATAATCCAAAGCATTAGACTTCTCCATTGCTGAATCAATCGCTGAATGAAAATTGAGTTGAGTGTTTAAAATTTACAAAATATAAATAAATTTCATCAAAGTGAAACTCACATATTATGTTTATAGATCCGAATTAAAGGTCGGCGCGAAAAGCAGAGTTGATCTTGCGCGATGTATCAGAGCACAAAACCACAACAACGATACATAGATGTTTGTTGTACTAGTTGATTTCAGTATATGGATTACAAGATTTGGATTAGTAGTGGATTCTAATTAATATCTCAGACAACGGTGCAGCTCTGGGAAGGGAAATTGCGGGCTACTTATATTTAAGTAAATATATTATTTATCTTAAAATTATTGTTATTATTCTTAATTGATGGAAAAAAAATATAAAACTGATATTAATACCAATTTCTGGGGGGTTTATTATGGATCGTTTATATATCTACACAACCCTAAAGAGGGAAGGCGAGGGATTCTGCATACATTTTCGTATTAATTAATATGGTTATTTTTTGCATGTAATAAGCAATAGACAAAAACAAATTCATTATTTTAAATAAAATCATCTCTATAACCTCATACTAATTATACATCATAATCTCAGAAAACATTATTTTATAATGCTATCATACACAATCAGATTTAAATCAGAATTTTTACCTCTTACAATAGCTTTCTGGTCACCGGAAGTCTCAACTCACCCTTGCCCTATTATTCATAACGCTCTCCAAGCTCCTTTGGATATTCTTTGGCTGGATGCAGGAATCCTCACACGGTCTCTTCCATATTGCTATTCTTCAAGATATTATTTTTCTGAATCAATCCTGATTGTATATAATACATATAAAATAATCTTCTCTATTATTATGATATATTCCTAGTAGAGTTTATAGAGAGTGAAGAAGTTTAGCCAGACATATTCAGAGAGAGAGAATTGAACTTCAGAAATTTTCAGATATCCTTTCCATTTCATTTATGGACTTATTTATAGTAGTCTTTCTATATGGTTACAGATTACCGGGATAACCGGTTTCTTTTACATAATTACTAATAATTCAGGAATCTTTTCTTTTCTTCGTCTGCCATTTCTTCTTTTGTCGTCTCTTCATATTTTCTTCATCTTTATCTTTTGTGTCTGCCATGATATCTTGCAGGATCTGTCATCTTTTTCCAGGGAATCTGCTTTTTCTTCTTTCTCCATCTTTGTCTGCCATGATATTTTTGGAATCTCCTGGTAATATAACCTTTTTATATTTTTTGGTTTTCACCATTCAATTTGCAGTGTTCTGGTGTATTACACCATTTTTGTATTATGCAAAGGGATCAGAATTCATCATTTTGTCATCATCTTTTAGACTGATAATAGGTCTCTTTCGAGGACCTGTTATTCTTTGATAATATTCAGTAGTATGTTTTGCATGATTATATTTCAGGTTTTCTATTTTATCAAGCATTATCTCTAATGTCATAGTACCTGAATTTTGTATAATATTATCATAATATAAGGTTATTATACTTTCGGTGAAACCTCCACCATGGCTTTCAGAAATGATTATAGCTTTCCGAGCTCGTAGTATATCTTGTATTTTGGACCTGAGGGTAGCTAGTCCAATGGCTCGTTTTTCACATAACCATTCCTGGAATTTGTTAATATCACAGGGATTTGGCAATTTCAAGCTTTTGGTTTCTCCCACAATATCTGCCATATTCCTTCTCAATTTAAATAGTTGACATATTATTATGGGTTTTCCAACTAGATCGGTTGATGCATCAAAAACTTGTATTCCATATGAGTCTGCTCCCATTTCCCGTATCATAGCTTCCACGGATTTGACAATTATACTTGGTAGCTTTGATATACAATACATGGTTTCATTTGTTAAGATCTTGTCAACAAAACCATGTATAAACAGGTTATAGACTATGTCAGGTTTTGCATTTTCACAACAAATATATCTGGGATATTTTGTAGATTTTGTCAGTCTGCAAACATCAGGGTTAGATTTATAATCATAATATTTCATCATTTGCTCATATGTTTTCACTATCTCAGGTGAGTATTTCAGCCCATCACTCATTGATAAATTTGACAGAGTAGTTGATATGTTGGTTGAAGGTGATGGCATGGTTACAAGCTTTGATGAAAATGTTATAGGTTTTATTGTAGGGATTGCAACTGAAGCTTGTAGAGTTGTTTTGTCTTTTATAGCTTCCATAATTTGTTTCAGAAAATGTTGGTTCTCCTGAACCAGGGTTTCTATCTCCTTTTGGAGTTTGGTGATTTTCTCATTATTGGTTGAGATATGAGAAGTGACATCAGTGATATATTTCTCAAAATTTTCCATATCCTGCTAAGAGCAACAAACAATTAAATTTTCCCTTTACAAAAACAAAATGCATGACATTCAATGGCATTTAATTTTCTAATAATTGATATTAATAATTCATCAATATACCTTCTATTAGGAGTGAAATAATAACCAATGTGTTTTTCTATTTCTAGAAATCCTTTATATGCTTCTTCTAGTTTTTCTGTATTATTTTCATCTAATCCTTCGAGAGCAAATTTTTTTATAAATTCTACAGCTTCTGAAGTAGTAGTCCATATTATTAAAGATCCCGATATGATTTTCCATGGTTGAGCTTGTCTTCTTGTATATTCTATTTTCATTGTTTATTTTCTCTGCTAAGATAGTCAGCTAACACATTTTTTGTTCCTGATATATTTTTTATTACAAAATCATAACAACAGAAAAAAGATTGCCATTTTCTTCTTTTATTTAATTCTGGTAATAATTCTATTTTATTAGTAATAAAGGCTTTTACTTGAGTATTATCTGTTCTTACTACAAATTTAACAGGTAATAAATGATAATGAAACTTTTTAATCCCATATTTTACAGCTGATAGTTCTTTTTCATTTATGTGGTAGTTTGATTCATTAGGTTTCCAAGTTCCTCCTGCATATCCACATATATGTGGCTTTTCTTTATCTATGTCATCCTTCTCATATGCTATTAGGACTGCTCCCCATCCTATATCGCTAGCATCAGTATATAATTCTAAATGATCTGTTTCTATGGGTATTCTATATTTTGGTAAATCTTTCACCTTTTCCTTAAGAATTTTTATACAATTTTCATGTTCTTTTGTCCATTCAAAAGGTTTATTTTTTGTTAGTTCCTGTAATGGTTTTCTTAATTTAGGTAAGTCTTTAATATGATCTGAGGCATAATTTACTATTCCTAAAAACTGTTGTACCTCTTTTTTGTTTTCTAATTTATCCTTAAAATTTACAATCTTTGTTACTATATGATCTTGTAATTGTATACCTTCTTTATCTATTTTGTATCCTAAATATTCTATCTTATTCTTAAAGATTTCAGATTTCTTTTCAGACAGTAATATTCCATGCTGGTTTATTGTTTTTATAAATTGCTCTAAATGTTTTATATGCTCTTCTAGAGTTTCACTATATATTAATATATCGTCTACATATACTATGCAGAAATCTTTTAATTTTCTAAAGATTTGGTCCATTCTTCTTTGAAATATTTGTGGCGCATTTTTTAATCCAAAGGGTAATACTATCCATTCATAATGTCCTTGCGGAGCACTAAAGGCTATTAAAGGCCTTGATTCTTTGGTTAATTTTATTTGCCAAAATCCACTTTTACAATCGAATTTACTAAACCATTTCTTATTTCCTAGTCTATTTATAAGATTTCTTTTATATGGTAAGAAATATCCATCAAATATAGTTTTCTTATTTAATTCTCTATAGTCTATTACCATACGGGCTTTTCCCCTTTTCTGTTCATTATGTTTTCTTACAAGGAAAGCCGGACTACTATGTGGACTTTTACTTTCTTGTATTAATTTTAGTTTTAATAATTCATTGATTTGATTATCAAATTCTTTTTGGTCTGAAGGGCTATACCTTATAGGTTTAGATCTTATTATATCATTAGGGTTTAATAATTTTATTTCAGCATATATCTTTTCCTTATCCCATAAACTCATAGGATTTTCTCCGAAGTTGGATTTTAATAAATTATTATATTTTTTAGTTAATTCTTGTAGATTATTATTTCTTTCTATTTTTAGATTGTTTATTCTTATAGTATTTATAGTACTTATTGGCATAATTCTTTTTAATACTATCCACTTATTACACGGAGTTTGTAATGATAGGGTATTTGAAGTTACTATATGTGTTTTAAAATAATCTAAAAAGTTATTTCCTAATAATATAGATTGCTTCATCTTATTCTGATATACAATAGGTAAACTGAATAATGTTTTATTTAACTTTATTCTCATGTTTTTTGCTATTACATCTAATTCCTTCTTTTGTTCATTAAATCCTGATACCCTAGTTCTATGTGCATTAGATTTTTCCCATCTATATGAAGCTAAAACTTCCTTTTTTACTAAACATAGATCTGCTCCACTATCTATAAATATTTTTTATTTTAGGAATTTATATTTTTTATATTCTACATCTGCTTCTATGTATATTGCTACCATTCCTCCCAATTGCTTTCACTAGATGATTCATAATTTATAAAGTTTATTTCATTATCAGTTTCACTAATATAAAACTCTTCATATTCATACCATCTATTGTCATCTTCTTTAATTTGTTCTATTTCCATTATAAATTGTGATGTATTTATATATTTTACTTTCTTTTCTTTCAGTTTAGGACATTTATTAGCATAATGTCCTTTTTCATTACAATTCCAACATTTACATTCACTTATATCTTTCTTTTTAAAAGGTTTTCTTCTAAACTTTCTCTTATTTTTATATCTTCTCCTATTTTCTGGTGTATTTCTAAATTTCCTAAATCTTTTTCTCTTATATCTGTTGTATTTATAAGGATAATTATTTCTATGTTGTTTGCTTCTATACTTATCATATGATTTTTTTCTTATTATACCTCTTCTTATAGTTCCTATAGGGTTTTTTATCTTCACATCCAAATACTAATCTTCTTTCAGTGAATCCACATATTTCTCTTAATCCTAGTTTTTTATCCTTTTTAACCTTATGTTGTACCCTATATTCTTCACATTTTCTCATTAGATATCCTCTTAGTACTCTTATTCTTTCACCCAGAGTGTTCTCACGAGGTTCTAACTTATTATATTCCTTAGTTATCTCAGTATTATAAGGTTCTGGTAAATGATCATAATATAATTGTTGATATATATGTCCTTCTTCGGGTAAGAATCTAGCTTCATAAAAGAATTTAGTAAAACTTATAGTATATTCTGGTAACTTGTTAATTTTACAGCATTTCATGTTATTTAGATTCATTATTATTTCTATTTTTCTTTCTATTAAAACTTGGTCTCTAGCTACTATCCAAGGTTCTCCTAAGAATTCTCTTTTTAATATCATATCAAATATTTGTAACATTGATTTCCAATCCGTTGCATACCTTAGTACTTCAGTTTTTAACTGATATTCTATGGATTCTATCCAATATGCTACCTTTCCAATTAACGTTTTTGAGATCAAGTTATAAGTATATTCTAACTCATCTGTATGAGTGGAATTCATTAATGCTATATACATTCCTAAATTCCAATCAGTTATTCTCCTGCTAATTTCTTGTTCTTCATATACATTATCTAAGTCTAAAAAGTATCCATTTAAGTTTACGCCTTGTGACATTGATCCTATAAATTCTTTAAATTCATTATGTTGTCCTATTGGTATGTGTTTTGGTATCGTGTTCCTATATCTTGTTATAACTTCCATATTATGGTCGGTTACTTCTTCTTCTGGGTAGTTATCCATCTCCTCATTTTTTATTCCTTCAGTTTCTATATCAGTATAATTATTTTTATCTTCTTGGTCACTATTCGATTCTTGTTTTATTACTGCATTTACATTTTTCATTCTTTCTAAAGCTTCTATTATATTTTTATTTTCTATTTCCATTTCAGAATTTTCCTCATAACTACTGTTATATTCTTCTATTATATTCACCGTTTTTCCTAAATTATCTTGTTCCAATTCACTAGTACTTGTATTATTATCTGTAGATACAGTACTAGAAAGTTCACTTGTATCTTTTTTTTTCCTTTTAACTTATTTAATTGCCTTTTCAATATTTCTATTTCTTTTTTATTTTCTTCTATTTTTTCATTTAATTCCTTTTTTGTTTGTCTTAAATCTCTTTTTACATCTTTTAGTTCCTTTTTAGTTTCTTTATATTTATTTTTATATTTTTTATATTTTTCTAACCATTCTTCATTAGTATTTAATCGTAATTTTTTATTCTCCGTCCTTATTTCTTCTACTTCTTCCTTTTGTTGTTCTAATTTTGACTTTAAATATTCTATCACAGTTGTATCAATCTTAAACTCAGCTTTGCTTTCACTAGTTGTTTCCTTTTTTAATGGTTCATACTTATATTTTTCTCTTTCTAAAATTTCTTTTCCATGATTCTTTAAAAATGTTATCACGTTATATTCTTTTTATTCTTTAGTTTCCATTATAACTTTCCTTTTTTACTAAGTTGTCCCAAATTATCTAATACCTTTCCTATTGGTTCAGATATATTAGGTTTCATTTTACTTATATCTATCATCATTGGCTCATTAACTCTTCTCCATGCATTTATGGCTTTTAGTTCTGGCTTATTTGTAATTTCTTTTTCTGGTATATTTTTTTGTTTTCCTTCTTCTAATTTTATTAACTTGTCTAGTATCATTTTTAAAGTAGGTATTTCAGAATTATTCCATAAGCTTGTTAACTCTTCTCTTATTATTTGTCTCAAATTTTCTTGATTATCTTGTTTTTCTACCAATCTCATTATTGCATTTAGTTTTTCCTTAACTATTATTTCTTCCCATAAATTTTTTATAAATTCTGAGTCTGACATTTTATTATTTGTTGATTCGCTTCTTCCAACCATTTCCAACATCTATCCAATATTTACTAGTATTTTTACTCTGTTCTTCTAATTTCTTAATATCATTTTCTAACTTTGTTTGTCTTTCCTTATATTCTAAGTATTTTATTTGTGAATCTATTTCGCTTTCTAACATACTCTGTATTTTCTTTAACTTTTCTTTTTTATTCCTTAATTTTTCTTGTATATTCATAGTTTTTCTATAAATCTTTCTTTTCCTTGATCTACTATCTTTATTCCATTATTATTAATATTATAATTTATCATTTTTAAGAAGTCGCTTCCTAATAATAATTCACTCGAACTATCATATTCTATTACTCCTATATTTATATTATATTCCAAGTCTAATATTTTAAACTTTAAATTAGTACATTTAGTAATAAATATTTCTCTATCATTTTCTGCATATCTGTAAGTCTGAGGTTCTATCCATTTACAATTTTCTTCATTTACCTTGCTTATATGAATAAAACTTTTGGTAGCTCCTGTATTAATTTCTGCTATACAGTCTCCTGTTATTGTTTCGTCAAATATTATTATTTTTATTTTCAAACTATCAGTATCTATTTTTATTAAATCTATCTTTCTACTCGTCATACTCATTGATCTAATTAATCTTATAGGATTTTGTTCTTTTCTAAAACTTAATCTAGATCCTTCTAATATTGGTTTAATTCTTTGCCTTGGAATCATTTGTCTATTACTAAAATCTATTGTAATTTCTTCTGGGATTGTTATTTGAGATTCTTCTTTATGTTCAATTTTTTCTAATATATCATTATATAACTTTGGTACTATTATTCCTAATTCCGTTTGTTTCTTTACGTGATGGTTTCCAGTCATAGCATAAACCATTTTGGTTTCTATACTAATAACTTTACTTCCTTTTTGCATTTTTATTCCATCTAACTTATAGTATAATGTTAAAGATCTTTCTTTATTTTCATCCCTTAGTGATATACTGAAATCGGGTTGTATTATAAATTTTAATTTCTGATATATCAAGTTTCCTTTTATTACCGCTATTAATGAATCTTGTATATTTCCTATTATTCTATCATCCAATACATATATCTGTATAGGAGTATCGATATTTTTCTGAAAATATGCTTTTATTGTAAATTCTATTGCTCCAAAATATATATTTTTTAGTTTATTTGCTTCCTTTTGTTTTAATTTGGATAATTCTCTTTTTATTAATCCATCTGTTATTAAATTTATTCTTGTTTTTCCATTTATTGTATCTATATCTATTACATTCTCATGTTTTTGGGCTATATACCTAACTTCCTTATTTCTTTCAAAATATGATGTCTTGAATATCTTTTTTATTGTTAATTCTTCTGTTTCACTTTGAATTTGATTATATATATCTGGTTTAAAACTTAGGGTTTGTGATGTTCCTCCTTCGTATTCATCCATTTGATAATACATATCTTATTTTTCACTTATTTCTTCTAATGACATTTTATCCATCTATATTTTATCCAGTTATATTATTTGTTAAAATTATTCTTTTAAGTCCTTGTATTCTTAGTTTATCATTTCTAAATGTTATTATCATATTTCCAAGTTGTTGGTAAATTCTCATAATTTCTTCGTTATTCTCTCTTGTCCATGTTATTTTATTTTTTCTTTCTAGTAATTTTTCCAGATCTATTTCTAATTTTTCTTGATTTTTTATTAATTGCTTTAGTTTTCTATTATTTCTAGTTATTGCATTTGGATCTGTCCAATTCATTTTTTAATTTTTTGTCTTAAATCGTCTATATTGTTCAGTTAATACTTCTTTTAAGTCTTTTATTTCGATTTCTAAATTAGTTTCTTTAATAAATTTTTCTCGTTTTAATAAAAGTTTTTCTTCCTCTAGTCTCCTAATTTTTTCATCTCTTTCTTCCAACATTGTTTGTAATATAGCTATAATATCTAATTTTTCATTTATTATTTGCATGCTTATCTTACAACTTTCAATATGTTGATTTATTAGCCTATTATATGTTGGTTCTTTATCAGCTATATACTGAATTGATCGTATCCTTAAATCTTCCATAAGTCAGATTAATTGTCTGTATAAAATTTTCTTACACATCTGTTGTGTTACTTTGTTTTCTACTATAAATAAAATTAATAGAGTTGCTATTATTTTAGATTTATATCTTTTATTCCTTTCTCTATTTATTCTTGTCGGAGGTCTCATTTAACCATCAAATTTTATTTCATTTTTACTATTCATGTACCTTTTACTATTCATTAGTTACTATTCACTGTCTACTATTCACGGCTACTTTTGCTACAGTGTTTTACTGTTCATTTCCTGCCTATTACTAGCTCCGATACCAATTTCTGGGGGGTTTATTATGGATCGTTTATATATCATTAAGTACAAATAACTAGGCAAAACTTCTATTTTTAGTAGATCTTTATCAACTATACTAAGAAAACTTAATACGTAAGTTTTCTTAATCAGGTTAACAAATTCTTGATTTTTGTGACAAACTTCCAATATTAAATTAAGTCTTTTTTGATAAGTATCGCGAGTCTTCCTTAGTAAGTATCGCGAGTCTTCCTTGGTAAGATTTGACAATCATCATTATAACACTCCCCCTTGATTGTCAAATGTGAGCATCTCAAAAATTAACTGCCTCGTTAAAACCTTGCAAGGAAAAATTCGGTGGGATAAAAACATTGACGAAGGAAAAAGAGTACAGTCTCCCCCTGAATAAAATATCTCACATATTGACATCTTGATGAAATATGTTCTTCAATCTTCGCATTCCGATGTTATTTCATAACTTTTCAAATGTTGATGTCGGTAGTAACTTTGTAAGTATATCCGCCAGATTATCACATGATCGAATTTGTTGTACCTCAATATCTCCATTCTCTTGTAATTCGTGAGTGTAGAAGAATTTTTGTAAGATGTGTTTTGTTCGATCTCCCTTAATATATCATTCCTTTAACTGTTTAATGCAAGCTGAATTATCTTCAAACAAAATAGTGGGGTCGTCTGTAACATTTGATAATCCACATGAATGCCAAATATGTTGGATTTTGGATCTCTTTGTCGACATTCTTCTACATTTTGTGGTTCTGGATCGGAGTTCATAATAATATCACATGCCACGGAAAAAACATATACATCATCAACTTCAATACTCACACAATCCAATAATTTTCCGTTATGTACATAATTCAATGAGATCTCATAACTTTCAGGTACCTTTACTTTTATGGAAGTATGTGCCACTTCAGGGGTAATATCCTCTTCTAGAGGCAATACCACTTCTGGTGGTTTTGTCACTGCCACTTCAGGGGTTTTAACCTCTTCAGGAGGTGATACCACTTATGGGGTATTGTTTGGAACATTTGCCACTTCAGAGGCATGTCCAATCGTCTTTCATTTTCGTGATACAACATCTTTTGCACCAATTGGTTTACCGCGCTTATGCCGTGATTTTGAATTATTAATCAATTCTTTGGGAACTGATTTATGAATAGGTATTTCAACCCTTGTTGGGCATTAATGGCAGGTATACGTGATTTAACAATATGCCTAGAATCACTAAAAGCATCTGGCATTTGATTAGCAATATTTTGCATATGAATAATTCTTTGAACTTCATATTCACATTGATTAGTTCGCGGATCTAAAGCATTTAATCCTGATGTATTCCATGTCAAGTCAGGGTTTATCTTATGCAATAATTTATTTCCCCCTAATGTCGAAAATATTGACTCATCAAAATGACAATCAATTAAATCTCATTTAATCAATTATTAAATTTGCCAATTAATTATTTATTTCATAAATAAATAATTATTAGCCATTATTAATTAATTCCTCCACCATTAAATCATTTTCTTTTTATGGTGTGACCCTGTAGGTTCAATATTAAGCCGGTAGTAGAAATAAATAATAATAAAACTATTTTATCATTATTTATATAAATTCTCTAATTTATTAAATATGATTAATTAATTAATCACATTTATTCTACATCGTGAGGGATACTTCTCAGCATATCGCGACTATCCGGATAATATGAATTCACTGCTTAGAATACCAAGAACCTATTCAGTGAATAGTTACCGTACAATAAACTCCTTCTACCCTACAATGTCCCGATTAAATACAAGGCATGGATCTCGTGTCAAATCTATCTAATTCAATCACTTGCTTGCCATTTACTATGCGTAGTTCTATGCAAATTAGAAACTCCTTTCTAATTTCATCCACTCTGGCCAGAGATTCCTGAACTAGCATAAGTGGATCAGCCTTGAACATTCGCTTCCTTCACTGGAAGGGGTAGATCCTTTATTGATCATACACTATCTTCGTGTACAAATTCCTATACCCAGAAGAGCCCTAATAATTGTCTCTGGAGACTAAGAACTAAACCAAAACATAGTTCAGTGTACACAAGATGACTATGATGACCTCAAGTCTAAGGATACTTGTACAACTATCACTATGTGAACAACTGCTGACACGTGAGTGAACTCCATCAGTTGTTCAGCTGTGCGAGTCATGTTCAGTGAACTTATTCTATAATAAGCACCTACATACTAGCTATAGTGTCACCACACAAATGTCTATGAGAACAGACATCCTTCATAATAAAGCAAGCATAGTATGTATCGATCTTTGCGGATTATTAATTACCAGTTAGTAATACTATGACCAGGAACTATTTAAGTTTAGAGTTATCATCTTTTTAGGTCTCACTATTATGATCTCATCATAATCCATAAAAAGCTTTACTCTAAACTATGATATATCTTATTTAAACACTTAAATAGATAAAGCCCGTAATAAAAACAAAACAAGTCTTTTATTAATATCAATGAAATCAAAACAGATTATATAAAAGTTATTCCTAAATCCTTATACATGATTGGACTTAGGACATATTCCTTTCAGTATGTACGTACGCTACTAGATGTTCGACTGAGATTCCTACTGTCATACAATAATCATTGAAAGTTGAGGATGTAAATTCAGCAGCATTATCTAAATGAATTGATTTAATAGGATGGTCAGGGAATTGGGCTCGTAACTTTATTATTTGGGCAAGCAGCTTGGCAAAAGCTAAAATTCGGGTAGAAAGTAGACGTACATGAGACCATCTGGTTGATGCATCAATTAAAACCATGAAATATCTAAATGGGCCTGAAGATGGATGAATAGATACACAAATGTCACCTTGGATCCGTTCTAAGAACTTGGGGGATTTGGTTTGAAGTTTAACAGGAGATGGTCGAACAATTAATTTTCCTAGAGAACAAGCTGAACAAGGAAGTTCATCTTGTGGTATGATCTTATGGTGTCTAAGAGGATGTCCCGTAGAATTTCTTATAATACGATGCATCATAGAGACTCCGGGATGACCAAGTCTATCATGCCACAGAATAAGGGATTTTGGATCAACGATTTTGGGAATAGTGACATTGTAAGAGTCAATGACCTTTATTTGTGTGGTATACAACTCAGAAGAAATTGATAGTAATTTCTCCAAGATTTTCTTCTAGCCTGAGGTAGATAAAGTGATTAGGAGATATTCTTTCCCACCCTCACTAGTAGTTTCCACGTGAAAATCATTAAGACGAATATCCTTAAAACTTAAGAGGTTCCTAGTTGACTTGCTAGAATATAGGGCATTTGGTATATGAACCTGTGTTTCATTCGGTAGAGAAAAAAATGACTTTATTAAGATAAACAAAGTACAAAAAAACTAGAACATATAACAAGAACATAAAACAAGTACATGGAAGTAGATGTCGAAACAAGTAGATGCGGCACATGACATAAAAGAAGTGCATATGAAAACTAGTCATCTAGGCCATAGTAGATATTAACACCATTTTCTAGTTCATTTGTGGTCTTAATCATCGGTTCATCATTATAGCTAGCCAAGTTCGTTTCCATCCTTTGTCCATTCTGCTTTTTAGATGACTCGTAAAGTTTTATAAGATGTTTGGGTGTACGAAAAGTACGAGTCCAATGCCCATGAGCCCCACATCTAAAGCGGATATCTCTAGTATCCCCTTCTGGTGGTGCCTTCCTTTTATTTGGCATCTCATTCTGCCACTTCTGGTGGCCAGAGTTGTTATTGTATCCATCACGATGCCACTTCAAGTGACCAGAGTTATACTGATTACGAAACCGACCACGAAAATTTCTGCGTCCACGATTATGTCCGTAATCTCGTCCTCCTCTATGCCTTTTCCCACGTCCATTCTTCCGGAATGATGTGTTATGTACTTCAGGTAACTGGGCAGAGCATGTGGGACGTATCTGATGATTTTTCAATAACAACTCGTTGTTATTTTCAGCTACAAGAAGGAGAGATATCAGCTCACTATATTTTTGAAAGTTGCGCTCCCGATATTGTTGCACCAGAATCATAGTGTTAGGATGAAAGGTTAAGAGCGTCTTTTCAATCATGTCACCATCAGTAATATTCTCACCACACAAGGTCAGTTTTGAGCTTATTTTGAATAAGGCATAATTATACTCAGCAGCAGATTTGAAATCTTGTAACCTTATGTTAAGCCAATCATACCGGGCATGAGGTAGATGAACAAGTTTTTTGTGATCAGATCTATCTTTGAGATTATTCTAAAGGGTGAGCGGGTTTTGAAGGTTAAGTATTCAGATTTAAAATTTTCATGAATGTGATGCCTAAGAAAAATGATAGCCTTGGCATTTTGTTCAACGCTTGGAGTTTTTCTCGATTCTATGGTGTCTTTTAACCCGTTAGCACTAAGGTGTAATTCAGCATCGACTACCCAAGATAGATAATTATCCTCAGATACATCCAAGGCAACAAATTCTAATTTTGCAAGATTCGCCATTCTGAATAGATTTTAAACAAGATATAATATGTCACATAAAATTTAAACAGGAAAGTTGAAATAATAACTTTATACAAAAGTTACGACGGCATAACCGGCTATAAAACTTTTGATTATTACTTGACGGCAGCGCCATCTTTATAGTAGTATTACTTGACGGTAGAGCCATCTTTATAGTATTACTTAACGGCATAGCCATCTTTATAGAATTCAATCAGTAACATAAATAAATATGTAACAATAATTAGAATAAAATGAGTAAAAGAAATCGTACCTCTTTTATGAAATAGTTTTAGTTGATAGAGACTCCTGGATCAGAATAAGTCGTACCTCTTTCGAGAATCAAGCTTCAGTTGACAGTGACTCGTGCTGATAACGTGATATAAATAAACTATAAACTATAGAGTAAGAAAGAAAGAGAGAGATCTCAAAAGTATTATTATTATTATTATTATTGAGATCTTAAAAGTATTTTTACTTCTTCTGTGATTGTTTACTAGGCAAATCTTCTATTTATAGTAGATCTTTATCAACTATACTAAGAAAACTTAATAGGTAAGTTTTCTTAGTCAGGTTAACAAAATCTTGATTTTAGTGACAAGCTTCCTGTATTAAATTAAGTCTTTCTTGATAAGTATCGCGAGTCTTCCTTCGTAAGTATCGCGAGTCTCCTTTAGTAAGATTTGACAATCATTATTATAACAAAAATAACTTAATTTTTAGATTAAGTGACAAAAATACTTATTTTTAATATTTTGGTCATTTTTAACAACCCAATAGCCATTTTTAGACAGGGTACCTAGAAAAACATTTGTCATCTTGTGTAAATAAGCATTTTACACGGAAAATAAAAAAAATGATTGAAATACTCGGTCTCAGAATGAGTATTTGGGTATATATATTAAATCGTATTTTACATATTCAATCTCAAAATGCATATTTCAGCTTTTGAAAAAATAAAAAAATTATCAAATACCCAACTTGAAATAATCTATTTTAAATATCCAATCGGAGAAAGAATTATCTAAATCTCTATAATATTTTTATCACATATCTCAAATTTGTTATTTAAGTCATCAATTTTAAAAAAGAAAAGTGATTATTTTGGCAATCAAGAAAAAAGAAAGAATGCCCAAAATACACCAGTTTTCAGCTTCCAGTGTCCAAAATGTCCGTGTGCGCGAGTTCCGCCATAAATACCCACAGATTACGCATTGCACACATGCGTATTCAGGCTTTTTAAAAAATGTAAAGAACACGCATTGTAAGAATGCGTGTTTCTTTTTGAAATTAGTAAGAATACGCATCTTCAAGATGCGTATTCGCTAAAAATCAAAAAAGAAACACGCATTCTTGCAATGCGTGTTCTTTACAAATTTTAAAAAATCTGAATCCGCATGTAAATAATGCGTATTCAGTGGGTATTTAGGGCGGAACTCCCCGCCAATCAGCATTTTGGACAAAATTTTTCAAATGGTGGGTATTTTGGTTTTTCACCCAAGAAAAAATTACCTAAATACCTCAATTTCAAATAGATTTAAATATTTTTTCACTAGAAAGAAATGATTAAAAATTTGTAAGAATTAAAAGAAAAGGGACCAAACTCTGAGTTAAAGATTTTACAAGAAAAAGGTGAATTTATTGGTTCTACGTTTAATTATATTTTGTATCAAACTGGATTTTCATTTGGGAAATTTGAATAAAAGAAAGAATTCATTAATTTGAATAAGTTAAATAAAAAAAATTTAAATTAGAATCAAAATAAATAAATAAATGAATGAAGTTCAATTCTTTAATTTATTGTTTCAATTCTCCTCCAGTATGATTAATCAAAATACTCCATTCTTCCAGCAAGGGTTGGCTCACTTGGTTAAAGTGGGAATAACTATCCTATTGATCACAGATTCGAATTTCACGGGAGGAGAATTTATGATTATGCATCCTGAGTTATAGTCTGTCGCTTAAATGCGGTTTATCTTGGTTCACGTGATTTGCAGGATATTGCGTGAGCCCATGGGGTTTACTCAGTACGCACCCGAAGGGTAGCGGCTGCGAGTTCCCTACAATAAAAATATACCATATTCTCAATTTTCATTGTTCCGACTTTTTGGCTCTCCCATTTCAGAAATTTGACCTCCGTGTAAATATATTGTTTGGGGCGTCATATCAGATGATACGCATTTTCATCTAATGGACACGCCACATTAAACTTCTGTAAAAATATAATGAAACATATCAGGTCTAATGTAACATAAGAAATGGTGCATCAACCCTTTTTTAAAAAACCCGTCGCATTACGAAGGGTCTCTTTGGATGGAGGGTTGGCTGGGCGTGGGTTGAGTTGAGGAAGGTTAAGATTTGAAGAACCGCGTTTGGGAAATTTTAGAAAGTGAGGGGTTGGGCTGGAAGGGGTTTTATGGAAAGTTGGATGTGAACTGAAAATGCTTGATATGACAACACCCTGAATCGGGATGTTGCTAATGATTTACACATGACGCGCCTCACTGGTTGAGCATGATGAGGCAGGGTACCTACGACTCATAACATTGAAACTTGTTGTCATACCACCCCATTATCTTTTTTTCCTCTATTTCTTAAATAAAACATTTCATTGTTATTTATTTAAAACTGTATCAATAAATTTGGTGTATAAAATAAAACTGAGTTGTGAATGTTTTCCATTTATTTTGAAATCAGATTTAATTTTTTTTAAAGTTAAAATTTGAGATTATACTATTACCTTACCAAATTTTGGCGTTATAATTTAGCAAATTTTAAAATAAAAAATTTGTATTTAAAACGTAATTTAAAATTTTCTTATTAAAAAAATATATAATAACTTTTATTCATGGACCTTGCTATTTAACCTATTATCCAATAACTTAAAAAGTTAAGGGTTAATTCTCCTTACTTAACCCTCTCATCCAAACAAGATAAGGGTTCAATACAATCAAACCTTTACCAACTCAACCCATCCCTTACTAGCATAATCCAAACCTTCCCTCCTCAACCCCTCATCTAAATACACCCGAAAATTCAGCATGTGGAGGTTTGTCAGGGCCATCAAATCTTAAAATGAAGCATTTTGGTATTTATCTCTTCTAGTTCTAGAAATAAGATTTGATAAGTTAATACTTTTTTGTTTAAATTCATGAACTATAAAAAAAATGGTATATGTCATTTCTAACAATGTGACATTTGATTTAAACAGTCTAATTTCTTTGTTGTGAATTAAAAAGTCTTCAACGTAATACATTTATATAAACTTTGTTTGAAGAGCTTTTTGTAGACAAAAAGGAGCTAGGCGGCAATGATATTCAGAACATAAGTAATGAGAATACAGAGAAATTAGAAAAATGTTTTCTAAGATGCCATGTCAAACTCAAGCATCTCTTATAGGGACTATAATTATTCATCCTGATATTGGCAAGTCAAAGAAAATCAATGATGCATGAGAGATGGGTGTTCTAGTTGACAAGCCAGAGGACGTTGTCTCTGCTACCTGCTGAAAGTAAAAATAAAAGTGTTTGCCTTGTTCTTGATGGTGAAAACAATTCTGATAGCAATGGATCTCTGGTTGTGAAGATTCATGGATATGAATTTGGGACTCGTTAAAAAACCAGACCAAATGAAGCTCCAGAAGGTGGCAGCTGGGAGAAACCAGAAGTTCTTATTGACATTGTGAAACCTTCGTGTACGAACCGAGAAAGTGGTGCTAATTTTCATAATTATCGGACGGAAGCCGGAACTGAGTTTTTATTACATATAAATAGCTTCAATGGGAAAGGTCATGAAGTTAATCCCCTATCTGATGGATATATTACCGTGTCATCAGGTACAGATTTTCAGCAACTAGCACTCTCCCTGGACGTAAGCATCCAGTCAATTTAGATATTGCTCCCTTTTTGTGTTGCAAACTCCTAGTTTCCAAGATCCAGTTGTGCAGATTGAGAAGAGGCTTAAGCTGACATCTAATTTGCTCTTAGAGAAGACCAGTGAAATACATTTACATATTTTTGGGAGTGCAGAAGACAGTTATTACAAGCCTCCATATCAACAGTCCTCAATATAATTATACAAATCCTTTGAATAGCCTTCAAGCTTATCCTCCATTGGTACCAACCAATAAAGTGTTAAGCGGGAATTTTAGTAGCTATAAACCAACTCTGTGTCAAAGTATCTCAAGTGATTGAAAATTAATATTCTGATCACCTTCTACCTCAGGACACTTATTTCCCGAAGTTCAATGGAGGTCCAAAGTATAATGATATGAGGTATGCATTTCACTTACTGTCCCAAGATCTTCTGAAGGAAAATTTGACAAGATCAGGGACACGATATTTCAGATTAAGATCAACCAACATGTAGAGGTGATGCGGAACTCTTTGGTCAGATTCTAAGTCACCTTGCAGCTCGGCAAAAGCCAAACTCGAGGGCACAGGAAAAGAAGATAAGGATGCCAAATATGCCAAGTCATCTGAAAATTCCTACTACTTGAAAAACACTCCTAGTCAGAATTTAGATGGAATATTAGCTTCTACCAAGTTTGATCATAACAGTTACCTGGGCCTTAAAGATTTATGTCTTCTAGTGAGAAGTTTTGGTTTTGGGATAGTAACCGAGTACAAACTGGCTTTCCCTGGTTGCCTAATTCTGCAAATTTGCTTGCTATGTATCCTGCCATCTTTGGTAATTTACCCACCTTCTTGTGCTAATGTAGTACAATAACAATTAAACAGAATTAGCGATTGTAATTTAAATGGTGCATCAGTTATGCCAGCAAGAAAATTAGGTAGCAGCAAAGGGGTTGCTGACTATCAGGCTTATGTGAAATGTGATGGCACCAAAGCTCAGACTGTTAGCCCCGTAATCAACTATAGAGGGGGGTAAATACAGTTTATGCAATCAATTCGATCAATTCGATAAAGCTTCAACATAATCAACGATTTTTATATTAACCGATAAAAACTGATTACAAATGTACTCCCTCAAAAGGATGAACAAATATCCTTAAGAGCTTCTAGGTTATGCGAATAATATAACATTGTTCGCAATGCTTATAGCATGAACCTAATTTGTGCTTTATATAGAGCACAACTACACAATCAAATAAGGAATCCTATTCTATTACAATAAAACCTATCCATGTATGATTGTTTCCAAGATAAAGTCCTTCACCGCCCTGAATTCATGCTTTCCTTTTCCATATTGAATATCTACTGAAGCGACAAATCCTGATGACATCATCTGCTGATCATCAAGTACTGATATAAGTACTGATAATGTCACTCTTCAGTAAATGCTGATATAAGTCCTGATATGAACTTTTGATAGTTTCTGCTGATATCATCAATTATATCTAACAATATCCCCCAACTTGTGCATTATAACAATATGTACAAGTTCCAGTTTGATGATTCCAAAACTATCTAAATGCAGAAATCAAGTAAGCATATTATTTCTTACTTCGGTGAATATCAGACTTTACTCTTCATTCTGAACTCTAACACAGTCTAGAAAATCTTCAAGAAACTTCCTCAGCAGATTTTCTTCCATTACATCCAAATACCATTGCATCCTCTGTTTATATTCCCTTAGTTCATCTGTTGATTCGTCATTCTGATAGATGGCAGCCCTGAGATTATGTAAATTTGAATTTTCAAGAGATAGATCATCCAGCTCCAGAAACCCAATTTTCTTTCCATCAAGATTAAAGGTTAAAACTTTAGTCCCTGGACTCATTTCTATATTGGCTCCTCCAATAGGCATATCATCAGCATATTCGGTTTGATTAATGTACTTTGGAATATAGTTTGATTTATAAGACATTCCTTTATGCTTTAACTGTATCAGGTTCTTTATGAATGTAGACCATCTGGCAGTTACAGAATTAGTTACCTTGAGAATTTTACCAATAAGTTCCAATTCCTGCCATGGTTTGTCTCTTAACTGTTCTTGATTCAACCTTAAGCTTCTCCCAGACTCCAAAAAATTGATTATTTTCTCTTCGGCATGATCAATAACAATTTGCACTGTTATGATCTTCTATAAGTCTTCAAGCATTACATTGTCTCCAATTTCTGTCAAGTTAGAATGCTTTCTTAAAGTCAAAGCATCTCCTACAAATGGGTCATCAACTTTTAATCTTCCAAGTCCACTTGTGTTTCCACGTTTTCTAGATTGAGAACTTCCACTATAAATCTTCTTTAATGTATCAGTAGAATCTCTTCTAGGTGCTGGTTTCTTATTTCCCCATAGTAGCTTCTTCTTTTCTTCAACAGTAAGTTCTGGTTTATCAGAGACTATGTCTTCAGAATCAGGATTTGATAAATCTGCTTGAATCTTATTTGAGAAATCAACAACATGAGTAGAATTAGAGGTTGTGATTGGTTGAATAACAACTTCTTCTTTAACTTGAGCAATGTTAGAGGTGAAATTCAATTTATCAGCCCAGTCACCTCCATAGATCTTCCTTCTTTGGTGAGCTTGGATGATTTCTTCTTCTTCAGTAATTTCATCAGTATCAAAAGATTGTGCAACTGTATAGATTGGATTTATCAGTATTTGTGATTTAATTTCTTTAGACACTGATTTCTTCTTTACAACAGCTTTGGCTCTAGGCTTTAAAAACTTTGACTTTTCTTCTATCTTCTCTTTTCCTTTATGCTTCTTGCGAGCAGTTAAAATAGCTTGAGATCTGAAAGATCTTTCATTCTCTGTCTGACTTACCTCCTTTATGACTACACCTTTTATTGGTATGTTAGAAGGATCATCTTCATAAAGTTCTTGAGAGATAACAACAATATCAGCATTGCTATCTGTATTGAATTATTGAAGTCTTCCTCCATTTGCCTTGGTTCTTCTAGATCAACTCCAAGATTTTTTTCTCTTTCAAAGATACTTTTACTCACCTCAGAGTCAAATGCTTGAATATTTGGATCCTTGTAAAATAGAGTTGTCTTTCTTCCTTTTGCTTTCATAGTTTGAAGATATCGACTTGCTTCAGCACCAACTTCTATCTCCAGAATACCTTGGTCTTCATCAGCAGTTGTGACTTGTAAAGATTGTTGCATTGTTGTTGTCACAGTCAATTTTTTAACTCTTCTTTCATTTCTCTTACTCTCTCCGCCTTGTCTAGATTGAGGTCTACTTATTACTTTTAATGAACCACTAATTCCAACTAGCTCTTCATATCTTCTCCTTTCACTATCCTTTTGTCCCCCCTTATTTCCTCCATCGGGATTTTCACCGTCAGTATTTGTCAATGTGAGCTGTCTACATTTAGATTTAACAATTTCCCCCCCTTTTGGCATCATCGCCAAGCAGTAGAGAAAGAATCAGCTCCATTGAATTATGTACTTCGGTAAGTTGATCAAACATTTGAACTTGTTTAGCTTTCAATCTAGCTTGATTGGCTTCAATTGTAGTTTGTCTGGTAACTATTGGTGCAATTTTGTAAAACATAATGTAATGTAACATGTAATCGAGGATTTATAACTCAACATGAAAACAGAAATAGATAAACATTATTAAACTGTGAAGCACATGAACCTTTCAGATGAAGACAGGATAAACACAAAAAACCAAATGATGTGATTGATTCATTAAGTCCTCCTACAGATAATGAGAAGAAGTTCATTATTATGTTCAAGCAGCCATGAAGAATAAGACATCAAGGGGCTTTAAGTATAAGTTGCATGTATTGACTTCAAATTTTACAGATCAAGGGTTCAGTGAAAGAAGCAATAGATAAACATCAGTATGTATCAACTCAGAATTACAAGACAAATTGAATCAGGATCCTCTCAGTACTGGTTGTTTGTGAACCAAACCAGTGAACTAAACATCAGCATTCAAGGAAGTATTTTGATTCAATTAACAGAAGAAAAATGATTGATACGTTGAAGAATGGTTTGACAAAGAGCCAAAAATATTCTAAGTAAAAGACAGCTCTCTCCACCTTTCGCCACATGAGATGTAACCACGGAGTAATGCACCAAGGCACCCCTGTCGCCATAGGAGATGTAACCACATAGATATTGCTCTAAGGTAACTCTGTCGCCACATAAGCTCTTGTCGCCACAGAGGTGTTGGAACAATTGCTCAAGGCAACTGTCGCCATAGAGGTTGTCGCCACAGAAGAGCAACTGTCGCCATAGAAGCTTGTCGCCACAGAGGTTGTCACCACAGAGAACTACAAGACAACTCTGTCGCCACAGAGCTGTCGCCACAGAGGATACACAGAGAAAGCTTGTCACCATAGAGATGTCACCACAGATGTGTTGTTTGCTGATTTAATGTGCAGCAAAGTTAAATGATTTGTGTGGACAATAATTGGGACAATAATTGGCCAGTTGTCTATTTAATCTTGAAAGACTACAAAGCAACAATTTAATGTAATTCAATTTAGTTGGTTATCTTCTTCAGCAAACACCGAAAGTTTACAAGAGCTCCATTAAAGCTTCACATTTATTATCCTTGTAAACACAATATTATGCTGCTGAATTTATTGTAGCTAATCAATACTTTGATTAGATTGTAGCAACCTCGAGGTTTATATTAATAAAACAATATATTCCTCGAATTATTTTGTGTTGTTTTTGATTCCGTACTTTTAACGAAGAACTTGAAACGAATCGAAAAAGATTGTAGGTATCGTATTCAACCCCCTCTTCTACGATACTTTGGGACTAACAATGGGTATCAGAACTTGTTGATTGACATACAAATCAAGATCCGGAGAAAGAAACAAGTTCTTGAAAAATTCTTGAATTTTTTAATTTTCAAAAAATTCTCATTTCTTGAAATTTTTTGAAATTTTAAATAATTTAATTCTGCCAAGAAAATGAATAACCAAAGAATTGGAAGCATAAAGGTTCCTCCATTTGACAGAGATAATTACAACCTATGGAAGAAAAAGATGATGATGTTTATGAAAGCTTCGAATCCACTTTATATTGGGATACTTCTGAATGGACCTTATGTTCCGATGGAAGTAATATAGAAGAAAGAGAAACTTTGCATAAACAAACAAATTATGAAACCGAATCAGATAATATAATGGATAAAGATGCATACCCAGAAGAAGAAATATAAGATTATATAATAACTAAAAATAATATTAAAATGCCAGGAAATATACCTATAGGACAACAAAATGAAGTACAAGATTTCATAGGATCAATAAACCAAGGAATAAATATAAATGGATATTTTCTAGATTTAGATAATGTCTACGACGATCAAGAAATAAGTAGAAGAATAAAAGATTGGAATTTAGGGATGTATATAGCCTTAATGAATTCAAAAAATATAGAAGATCTGGATTATGTTTTTGAACTAATATCAAAAACAATCGTAGGAAAAGCAGCATTTTGGTTAGAAAATATTATTTATGAATTAAAAGGACAAGTAAGAACGTATGCTAGAAGCTGGAAAGATACGTTAAACGCATTTGATATATTATTAAAAAGAGAATTTCTAGGAGAAAGATGGTTTGTAGCTCAAGAAAATATAACAGTAGAAAGAAAATTAGAGATAAAAATGTATCTAAATAATATGAAATGTTGTAGGATTAGTAAATTACCAGAATATACTATAAGTTTTACTTAATTCTTTTATGAAGCTAAGTTTTTACCTAATGAAAACTTAGTATATCAACAACTGTATTATAATCATTTACCTTCACCTTATAATACCGAAATAACTAAAGAATATAATAATCTAGAACCTAAGGAAAATACATTAGGAGAAAGAATTAGATTATTAAGAGCATATTTAACTCGAAAATGTGAGGAATATAGAATTCAACAGAGAATTAAAAAGGATAAAAAATAAGGATTAAGAGAAATCTGTAATTTCACAGAGAAAAAATTAATATTTGGATGTGATAATCAAAATTATAAAACTAGAAAGAAATATAGGAAATATAGAAAAACAAATTATAATAATCAAAATGAATATTATAAAAAAACAAAATAAAACCTATAGACCTTATAAACCATTTAATCGAAGATTTAAAAGAAGAAAATTTAAAAAATATAGAAATACTCCTGAAAATAGAAAGAGATTTAGATATAAGAGAAAGTTTAGAAAAAGAAATAAAACAAAAATAGCAGATTGTGAATGTTGGAACTGTAATGAAAAAGGACATTATGCAAATAAGTGTCCTAAATTACAACAAAAAGGAGTAAAATACATAGATACTACCAAATTAATAATGAAATTAGAATACATAAGAGAAGATAATAATAACTGGTATGATGAAGAAGTATTCTATATAAGTGAAATAGAACCAGAAGAAATAAATTATATAAATGAAAATGATAGTAATGATGAAAGTTTAACTACTGAATAGAATAAAATGGTAGCTATATATATTGAAGCACAGGTAGAATATAAACCTACTAAATATATAAAACAAAAGATATTTATAGATAGCGGAGCAGATATTTGTTTAGCTAAAGAAGAAGTATTTACTCAACACAAATGGAAACGTACTAAAAATAGAATAATAGTAACAGGATTCAATAACCATAAAAAAGAGATAGATATAATAGCAGAAAATGTAAGATTTATATTAGGAAAAACAAAGTTTAGGTTACCTATAATATACCAAGAAAATAATATGAAACAACAAATGTTACTAGGAAATAACTTTTTAGATTCTCTTAAAACTCAAATAATAAAACAAGATAGGATAAGTTTGTTAACACCTTGCGAAAAATGGATAGTATTAAAAAGAATAGTACCTGTAAAATCAATAAAAATAAGTAATATTAAAGCAGAAAGAAAAACTAATTTAGAACTATTAAAACAAAAATATTTAAAAGCCTTAGAAATAAATTTTGGAGAACATCCAATGAAGCTATGGGAAAAAGAAAAAATATACGCTGAAATAAAACTGATAAATCCTAATGATATAATTAGAAACAGACCAATAAGATATAGTCCAACAGATCAAAAGGAGTTAGAAGTTCAAATAAAAGAACTATTAAACTTAGGACTAATACAAGAAAGTAAAAGTCTGCATAGTAGCCCAGCGTTTTTAGTAAGAAATCATAATGAAGTAAAAAGAGGAAAGGCTAGAATGGTAATAGATTATCGAGAACTAAATAAAAAGACTATATTTGATGGATATTTTTTACCATATAAAAGAAATTTAATAAACCAAACAAGTAATAAAAAATGGTTTAGTAAATTTGATTGTAAAAGCGGATACTGGCAAATAAAATTAACTAAGAAATCTAGATGTTTAACAGCATTTAGCGTTCCACAAGGACATTACGAATGGATAGTACTACCATTTGGATTAAGAACAGCCCCACAAATATTCCAAAGAAGAATGGATAAAATATTTAGAGAAATGAATGATTTTATCCTAGTATATATAGATGATATATTAATATTTAGTGACAATTTAACAGATTATTCAAAACATCTAGATATATTTATTCAGACTATTAGAGAACATGGAATCCTATTATCAGAAAAGAAATCAGAAATATTTAAATACAAAATAGAATATTTAGGATATATTATAGATTCTGAAGGAATTCAGTTACAAGAACATATATCAACAAAAATAAAGAATTTTAAAGAAACTTTAGAAAATAAAAAAGAAGTACAACAATTCTTAGGAATAGTAAATTACGCTTCAGATTATATAAAAGACTTACCAAAATTAAGAAAACCTCTACAAGACTTAATAAAGAAAAATAAAACTTTTGAGTGGAAAGAAGATCATACAAATGCAATAAGAGTACTAAAAACAAAGGTAGAAAATTTACCTAAACTACGATTACCCAAAGATACTGATCAATCAGAATTATTTACAGATGCTAGTGATATAGGATGGGGAGCAGTATTAGTAGCTTTTGAAAAAGATGATATTGATAAAGAAAACCCTTTAATATGTGGATATGTAGCTGGAACTTGGAAACCCAATGAAAAGAATTATCATATTAATGAAAAGGAATTATTAGTGGTAAAATTAGGAATTAAAAGATTTCATTATCATTTACTACCTGTAAAATTTGTTGTAAGAATAGATAACACTCAAGTAAGATCATTTATATTCAATAAAATTGACCCTTTACCAGAATTAAATAAGAGAAGAAATTGGCAAGCATTCTTTACTTGTTATGATTTTATTATTAAAAATATATCGGGTACTAAAAATATTCTTGCAGATTTTCTTAGTAGAGAAAATGGACAGGGATAACAAGAATATTCAACCGATGGAAATGATACTAGAAGAAATCAAGAGGAAGAATGAACAAATTGCAACCTTGACCCAATAAGTCAATAACCTTATAAAAAATCTTGAAGGAGCTATAAAGCTTGCCAAAAATATTACACCCCAAACTTTTGTATCAAGACTAGCTACAACTCCTACAATATCAACCCTTACCCGAACAGAAATATCCAAACCAGAACAACCAAAACCTCAAGTTTCTATATCAAACAGAATTAAATATCCAAAAGAGTATATAGAAGCCTTTGAAAAGATAACAAAATTTTATGACTACAAGTCCAATAATACCATCCTCAGAACTGGAAAATTTAGTAAATATCCAAGGTATATCTGCAAAGAAGACGCTGATCCTAAAGTGGTAGAAAGCTTATTAATGTTGGGAATTATTGATAAAATCATGGTTGATGAAACATTAAGAAGTATATCAAAACTTCCACCACTAATAGTTGAAAGCGTTAGTGCAATGATGCAATCATATGGACCAGGAGGAATATATGGAGTGCAGGTATTTGATGCTTGTACCGACTTTGTAGGAAAACCAATAATAATATGTCAGATATTCAAGTATGAAAGGAATACTACTATAGAAGGTGATAATACTAGTCTCAAGTCCCCTATGTCATGCACAATAGAAGGATTTCAAGAATGGATGTCAAATAAAAGAGCAATTGGATTATCAGTTCTAAAATCCAAACTTGAAGATCTTATAAAAGGAAGGAAGGCATGTGTATTAGGAACAAGTACGAAGGGAGACGTAGAAGAAATACTAACATTATATTATAATAATGATGTTTTGAAAACAGATACAAGTGATTTAGCAGGTATGCATAACAGGATAACAGGTGGAAGTTACAATCATGCACCAAAAACCAAGGAGTTTTTCAAGGATATTATTACAGGACAAAGAAAGAAGACTGTAGTAGTTTTAAAACCCTTCGTAAAGGAAAGAGCATGTTCTAATCCTTTCGAGTAAGATTGTAATAACTCCTGTTATTTCAACATGTAATATTATAGTAATCTTATGGCCCAAATGAAGTTTGGTGACCATAACATATTACAAAATATTTTTACGGCCCAATGAAAATTGGTGACTGTAATATATGATTCTACGGCCCAATGAAAATTGGTGAATGTAATATATGATTCTACGGTCCAATGAAAATTGGTGACTGTAATAAAAACAGCCAAAAAATTATAGAATTCTAAACAAAGACAAAAGACAGCTGGCATCAAAAGGAGTGGACGAAATAAAAAGAGAAAGCAGGAAGAAAAAGAAGACAAAAGAAAAAGTGGCAAACGTTGAAAAAGAAGACAGAAAAGAAAAAGAAGACAAAAGAAAAAGTGGCAAACGTTGAAAAAGAAGACAGAAGAAAAAAGAAGACAGAAGAAAAAGTGGCAAAAGTTGAAAAAGAAGACAAAGAAAAGAAAAAGAAGACAAAAGACAAAAGAAGACAGAAGAAAAGAAAAAGAAGACAAAAGAAAAAGTGGCAAACGTTGAAAAAGAAGACAGAAGAAAAGAAAAAGGGAGGGATGAAAGGAAAGAAAAGGAATATTATGTCGGGAAAGCATATTATGTAAGAGAAATCTCTCCCTCAATAAAAGAGGAGAATTGTTACAAAAAAGATCATCAGTATTTTTATCAGTTTAAAAAATCCATCACTTGCTTAGTTATTTTCTCTCTGAAGTTTTCTTATACAAATTTCTTTTCTTTATACATTAATGGCAAGCTAAAAACCTCACCTCTGCAATCTATAACAAGATAACATACATTATATATATATATATATATTTAAGCTGAATTTCATATAGATTAAGTACCTAATAAACATCTACTATTATAATAATTATAAAGATGAAGAAGCAAGGAACGGTAGATAGTCCGTTGAGACGCCTGAAGTTGCAGAGCCCAAGATGACGGGGAAGTCGAAATAGGGCATAACATTCACCAGGGACTCCGGTGAGCTGTTCTTGATTCATCAACTTTATAATTATTTAAATGGTTTTGCTTATTTGGTATGCGATTAATATGATAGGATACTTAAATATATAGAAATAACTGTTATGTGTAAATTGTTATGGATTGTAGAGAAACTATAAAATCATGTTTTATGATTTATATATCTGTGTGCCTTCCCTCTTTAGGGTTATCAGATATAGAAAACGATCCCCAATCAATCTGGTATCAGAGCTAGAAAATAGGCCGAGAAGATGAACAGTAAATTACTGTAGCAAATAGTAGTAAAGTTCAAAATTTTGGAATGCATAGTAACCAATGAATAGTAACCGATGAATAGTGAAAATTGAATAGTAATTACGAATATGAATAGTAAAAAACGAAATATCAATATTAATATATAAAAATTAAATGAGACCTCCAGCAAAAATACTAGGAGATAATAATAAAAGTTATAAGTCTAAAATAATAGCAAATCTATTAATTTATTTTATAGTAGAAAATAAAGAAACAAAACAAATATGTAAGAAAAATCTATATAGACAGTTAATATATTTATATAAATAAAATAAATAAATATTTGATTTATGGAAGATTATAAGTTAGAAAGTATTAAAATGATAGCAGATAAAAACTTTACTTTTAATAAACATATAAATCAACATATTGAAAGTTGTAAAATAAGTATGCAAATAATAAATGAAAAATTAGATATTATAGCTAGGTTACGAACAATGTTGGAAGAGAGAGATGAAAAAATTAGAAGACTGGAAGAAGAAAATCTTTTAATAAAATGAGAAAAATTTATTAAAGAAACTAATTTAGAAATTCAAATAAAAGACTTAAAAGAAGTATTAACTGAACAATATAAATTAATAAATGATTTAAGGCAAAAAATTAAAAAATGAATTGGATAAATCCAAATGCAATAACTAGAAATAATAGAAAAATAAAAGAATTAATAAAAAATCAAGAAAAACTAGAAATAGAACTAGATAAATTGCAAGAAAGAAAAAATGAAATTGAATGGATAAGAGAAAATATGGATGAAATAATAAGATGTTATCAACAACTTGGAAATATGATAATAATATTTAGAAATAATAAACTAAGAATACAAGGACTTAAAAGAATAATTTTATCAAGTAATATAACTGGATAATAATACAGTTCGAAAAAATGTCATTAAGTGAAAAACAAGATGTATATTATCAAATGGATGAATACGAAGAAGGAACATCACAAACTCTAAGTTTTAAACCAGATATATATAATCAAATTCAAAGTGAAACAGAAGAACTAACAATAAAAAAGATATTTAAAACTTCATATTTTGAAAGAAATAAAGAAGTTAGATATATAGCTCAAAAACATGAAAATATAATAGATATAGATACGATAAATGGAAAAGCAAAAATAAATTTAATAACAGATGATTTGATAAAAAGATAACTATCCAAATTAAAACAAAAGGAAGCAAATAAACTAAAAAATATTTATTTTGGAGCAATAGAATTTATAATAAAAGCATATTTTCAGAAAAATATTGATACTCCTATACAGATATATGTACTAGATGATAGAATAATAGGAAATATACAAGATTCATTAATAGCAGTAGTAAAAGGAAACTTGATATATCAGAAATTAAAATTTATAATACAACCTGATTTTAGCATATCATTAAGAGATGAAAATAAAGAAAGATCTTTAACATTATATTATAAATTAGATGGAATAAAAATGCAAAAGGGCAGTAAAGTAATTAGTATAGAAACTAAAATAGTTTATGCTATGACTGGAAACCATCATGTAAAGAAACAAACGAAATTAGGAATAATAGTACCAAAATTATACAATGATATATTAGAAAAAATTGAACATAAAAAAGAATCTCAAATAACAATCCCAGAAGAATTTACAATAGAATTTAGTAATAGACAAATAATTCTAACACAAAGAATTAAACCAATATTAGAAGGATCTAGATTAAGTTTTAGAAGAGAACAAAACCCTATAAAATTAGTTAGATCAATGAGTATGACCAGTAGAAAATTATATTTAATAAAATTACCGTGTTATGAATCAGATAAATTAAGAATAAAAACAATAATATTTAATGAAATATTTTCCAAAGAAGTCATAACAGAAATAAATACTGGAGCAACAAAAAGTCAAATACATATAACTGAAGTTGACTCAAACAAATGTGAGGAAATAGAACCTCAAATAATAACTGAACCAAATAGTTCGAGAGAAACAATAATAATAAAAGGTATAAAATTAAGATAAAAAATTTTAGACTTAGAATATAATATAAGTCTAGGAGTGATAGAAAATGATGTTAGTTATTAACTTTTATTAGGAATGGATTTCTTAAATGAAATAAAATATAATATAACGAATGAAGGAATAGAAATAAATGATCAGAATAAATTAAGATTTATAGACAGAATATGAACCCTGAAAAGGAGATAAACGAGAAGAAAGATGAAATAGAAACTATTAATAAGATAATAAAAGAAACATTAATTATGTCTCAAGAAAAAGAACTACAATACTTAAAAGAAAAAGAAAAACTAGAGGAAGAAGTAAAAGAATTAGAAAAAATAAAAGGTAAGAAAAGAAAAACATGGATAATTGAAGGAGAATGGAGAAAACGAGTTTATAAATATGAATAATACTGAAAACCAAATAAAAGATATTTGGAACGAAATATTTATAAAAGAAAGTTTAAACGCTATATTGAAAAAGATGGAAGAAAATCAAGAAATTAATAGAAAAATAATTAAGGAAGAAATAACAGCGTTATGGAATATGTCAGAAATCCCAATCTTTAAACAAATATTAGATAAGTTAACCATTATACAAAATAGTTTAGAACAAAATAAAGAAAAGAAAATAATTAAAGACGAAACAGAAGAACCAGAAATAGTACCTATAACAGTAATAGGAAGAACTAAAGAACCTATATTAATGGATACAAGCAAATCGAAACCTAAAATGACTATAGGGGTTAAAAGAGCAATAAATGGTTTAGCAGAACTTCATAAATCAGGAAAATTTTAGAAAAATGTCTATAACAGAACATAGTGCTATAACATTTCTTTGAAAACATGGAAAATAGTTAATGGAAAAAGAAAGACAAAAATATGAACCTATAAAACAAGAAATAAGAAAAGATGAATTAGAAGAATTAAGAAAAGAAAATGCTAAATTAAAAACTAAAACCAATATAGAATGGTTAAATAAATATAAATTTTATAAAAAAAATATAAAACCCAAAAGAAAGAATTAAAAGAAACAAAGTTAGAAGTAATAAATGTATTAAAAGAAATAGATAATTTAAAAAATGAGATTAATCAATTAAAGATAGAATTACAAGGAAAGGAAATTATTAAGTCTGACGATAGCGATCCAGAAACGAATAAAGAACAAGGTGAGAGTAGTAATACAAGTGAATCAGATAGTAATCTAGGAGAAGAAGGATTAAATTACTTAGAAGAATCAGATAATGAGGAAAAGGAAATAATAATAAAAGAAAATAAAGAAATATTAGAAGCCCTTGGAAAAACCGTAAATGCAATTATAACAAATGAACCTTATGTTCCGATGGAAATAATTGCTGAATCTACAACTACAACTGGTGTAAGAATTCCTTCCACATCTACTCCCAGGGATCCTTCTAAATATACGGAAACCGATAAGGAGTTGATAAATCTGGACACAAGCCTTCAACTCATAATTGTGGAATCGACCGATAATGATATGAGCCATCAGCTTCTAGGAAGTAACAGTGCAAAAGATATGTGGGAGACCATTGAGCTTTTGATGGAAGGAACAGAGGAAGTCAAAGAAAACAGGATGGATATTCTGACGACTCAGTATGAGGCATTCAAACTTCAACCCGGAGAAGCACTGTCTTCACTCTTTGAGAGATATACAAGACTGTTAAGTGAATTAAAGCTGCAAGGGAAATTCTACCACATACGAGAGTCTAACAGAAAGTTTATGCTGACGCTCCCAGTTCACCTGGAAAAAAAGAACACATCAATCAGGGAAATATCAGATTATATCACTATGTCCCTGGATGTGATCTATGGCAAGTTAAGAACACATGAGTTGGAGCAAGAGCAAAGAGCCATTATATATGGACCATGTTCTATTGACAGTAAGAGTACGGTACTTGCAAAAACCACTGCACTTGTAGTTCGTGAACCAGAATCTCAAGAAAACAAGGTTGCACCCTCCTCGACAATTAAAGAAATTGCCGTAGCTGAAATTACTCATGGTGAGCCCGAAGATGAAAGTGAGTTCTATACTCAAGAAGAACTTGAACAGTTGGAGGACAAATCTATGGCATACATGGATGCAAAATTTAGTCATGTTAGATTCAGAAGAAAGCCCAACTACAAACCAAGGGGTTCATCAGGGAGATTTTATAAAGGAAGCCACTCATCAGGGTCAAGCTCCAGAGGAGGCTACAAGTCAAGTTGGGTTGACAAGAGCAAAACAAGATGCTACAACTGCAATGAGTTAGGGCACTTTGTATCTGATTATAGAAAGCCCAAGGCAGCTAAACCAAATGATTCCTATGAAAAGAAGGAAACTTATGAAGATCTGAAAAGGAAGAATGAGAAGCTGAAACAAAAGCTGAATGCTTATGTGGTAAAGGAAAAAGGGAGAGCCTACATCGCTGAAGGAAAAAGCTGGGATGATACTGATTCAGATAAAGAGGAAGAGCATGTAAATCTGGCTCTCATGGCAGACTCTGCAGAGGAATCACCACGACCATCTCAGGTTCCTAAACTTACCACTATAGAAATATCTGTATCTGAATACAAATCTACTGTGCATAAACTTACTTTAGAATTGTATAATGTTCATACAAGTATGCTTGCATATAAAATGGAAAATGATAAGTTAGTTCTTAAATCTGAGAGTTTGGCCTCTAGGAATGAAGAACTAGAATTGCTTGTAATTGGACTAAAAGACCTTAAGCAAAAGAATGAGTATCTAGAGAATAAGGTTAAGTGCAATGCAGACATAGAGGCTATTCTTAGAACCCAAATTGCTGACTTAGAAAAGAAGTTACAGGTGTTTAAGAATGCAGCTCTGACTCAGAAGGAGATAATAGATAGTCAAAGATTTAAATCTGAGACTCCAATAGGACTTGACTATTCTAAGTTGAAGAGTAAGAAACACAGTGACACATCAGAGATAAACATGTTTGTCTCAGAAAAGGTTCCATATGTTATTAAGGATGCTGTATCTCCGATATTCACTGAGTCTATTTCAGAACCTTTGGATGAAGTAAGTTTGTTGATCAATGATGAATTGATTGCTGAAGATAGAGAAAATGTAGAGGAATCCCCTAAGACTCCTAAGGCTCCAGCTACGAAAGCTAAATCCATAGCTGACCTAGGTACTAAGGTGGATAGAAAGGAACCTGAAACTCTTAAGAAACCAGAACTTATAGTCAACTCTAAGACTTGTGAGAGTGCTAAGGTTAAGACTAAGAAGAACAGGAATGGCAAGGTAGGTGTTAATAAGAAATCTGATTTTGCATCTTCCTCATCTGCATCTAGGAAGCTTTGTAATAATTGCAATTCTAATGCACATCTTACACATGCATGCACTAAAGGTAAAGTAGAATCTATTGTAACTTCCAGTATGCCTGCCATGCCTAACATGCCTAGTTTTCATGAACCTTGTAGTATAGTTGGATGTATGCCATGTGCATTTGTTACCATGTCTGATTATTTTAAAGCTTTTCATGCAACTGCTAGCACTTGAATTAACACTAAGACAAGCATGAGTAATAAGCAAACATAAGACAAGACTGTTACTCCTATTTCTAAGTCTGACAACTCTGTTGAGACTAACACTGAGAATGAGCCAGCCAAAGTGAAAGTTAAGCCTGTTAAGGGTTCAATTATTGATTCTATTTCTACTCCTAAACCTTCAGGACCCAAGAAAGCTTGGGTACCAAAGTCTTCTTAATCAATCTGTGTTTGCAGGGAAAGGTAAGAAAAGAAAAGATCATGTGGATACTGGACAGTGGGTGTTCTAGGCACATGACAGGAGAAAAGTTCCTGCTCACGGGTGTGGTTGAGAAAGCTGGCCCTATAGTTACTTTTGGAGATGACAACAAAGGATTTACTAAGGGATATGGCAATTTGAAAATTGGCAATGTCATCATTGAGAATATCTCTCTTGTGGAAGGATTAAAGCATAATCTTCTGAGCATAAGTCAGTTTTGTGACAGGGGATACAATGTTGATTTCAGAACAGAAAGATGTTTGATCTCTCACAGGAAAGATGAGAAGCTTGCTTTACAGGGAGTAAGGAAAGGTAATCTGTACGTAGCTGACTTGAAGTCTACCTGTGATGGAGTAAGCAGATGTTTCTACAGCAAAGCTTCATCAGAACTAAGTTGGCTATGGCACAAGAAGCTCTCGCACTTGAACTTCAAAATAATGAACTCTCTGATCAAGAGAGAACTAGTGAGAGGATTACCACAGATAGAATTATGTCAAGAAGGACTCTGTGAAGCATGTGAAAAAGGGAAATCAAAGAAAGCATCACACAGAAGCAAGGAAATGACAAGTATACCTGAACCTCTTCAGTTGATTCACATGGATTTATTTGGTCCAGTGAACGTATTGTCACTATCAAGGAAAAGATATGCTTTAGTAATGGTCGATGATTTCTCCAAGTACACATGGGTGTTGTTTTTACAATCCAAGGATGAAGCACCTCAGTTGATAGTGGATCATATAAAGAAGATTGAGATGGAAGCGAAATTACCTGTTAGAAAGATCAGATCTAGATAATGGGACAGAATTCAAGAATGCATTTCTAAATGAATTTTGTACGGAGAAAGGTATTTCGAGACAGTACTCAGCCCCAAGGACCCCACAATAAAACAGCGTAGTAGAAAGGAAGAATCGTACATTGGTTGAAGCAGCAAGGACTATGCTAAGTGAATCAAGACTTCCCACCTAATTCTGGGCTGAAGCTGTCAACACAGCGTGTTATACTCAAAATCGTACCCTGATTAATAAAGATCATGACAAGACTCCTTACGAGATTATGGTTGACAAGAAACCAACACTGAAATACTTTCATGTGTTTGGTGCTAAATGCTTTATGTTAAAGGAAGGAAATAAACATCTAGGAAAGTTTGATGCTAAAGCAGAAGAAGGCATATTTCTTGGCTACTCTCTGGAATCTAAAGCTTACAGGGTTTATGTGATCTCTGATCAGAAGGTGATTGAAAACCTTAATGTAACATTCGACGACACCAAGTTGGCAAGCCTGCAGAGAGAAGAGGATTCTGAATCTCTAAAATTTGAGAATCTATCAGATGATCCTTTGGATATAATAGAAACTGAGATTGCTAGAACTGTGCCTGTAGTTCAGGGAAATGTTGATTCAGGATCAAGTGGTGATAATGGTGGAAATAATGATCATGATAATCACTCAGGAACTCCATCAAGAACCACTACAAACAGATCAGAATCACCCAGTCATGGTGGCAGCAACTCAGGGGGAGCAGGAATAGGATCTACAGTTTACATTCAATATAAGGCTGAACAAGGGGAAACATCAAGATCTTATCTGCCTCGTCAAAGGGTTTGGAACAGAGACCATCCCTTTGAATTGATCATTGGTAATCCTGACACAGGAGTAAGAACTAGACATGCCACTCAGAATGAATGCCACTTCTCAGGGTTTCTTTCAGAAATGCAACCTAAGAAAGTGGATGAGGCACTGGAAGATCCAGATTGGGTTATTGCAATACAAGAAGAACTCAATCAGTTTGAGAGGCAGAAAGTATGGAACTGGTACCCCGACCAAAGAACAAGTCAGTGATAGGTACTAAATGGGTATTCAGGAACAAGCTAGATGAAGATGGCATTGTAACGAGGAACACAGCCAGACTGGTAGCTAAAGGTTACTCTCAAGAAGAGGGTATTGATTATGATAAAACCTATACACCAGTAGCTAGACTTGAGGCAATCAGGAATTCACAACACATTCAGAATTCAAATTTTATCAAATGGACGTGAAAAGTGCATTCCTGAATGGAGAGCTAGAAGAAGAAGTGTATGTGGAACAACCACCTGGTTTTGAAGATCCAAATCTGGCTGATTTTGTATACTTTCTATTCAAAGCTCTCTACGGTCTTAAGCAAGCTCCAAGGACATGATATGACACTCTCTCTGAGTTTTTACTTGAAAATGGTTTTACTAGAGGTGTCATAGATAAAACTCTGTTTCATAAAGTATATAAATCTGATATGATATTAGTTCAAGTATATGTTGACGATATTATATTTGGTTCTACTAATGTTGATCTTTGCAAGAGATTCGCTAAGCTAATGTAGAGTAAGTACGAGATGAGTATGATGGGAGAGTTGAACTACTTTCTTGGATTACAAGTGAGTCAAAGGAAAGATGGAATATTCATTTATCAATCTAAGTACATCAGAGAACTTCTTAAGAAGTATAATCTAGAAGATTCAGCTCCAGCAAAGACTCCCATCCCAATAGCCTCCAAGCTTGATCAGGACAAAACTGGTAAGAAAGTTGACATCACAAGCTACAGAGGTATGATAGGCTCATTACTTTATCTCACAACAAGTAGATCAGATATCATGTTTGCAACATGCTTATGTGCTAGATTTCAAGCTGAACCAAAAGAATCTCATCTAATAGCTGTTAAAAGAATATTTAGGTACCTTAAGGGAACTCCAAATATTGGAATTTGGTACCCTAAAGGTACAGGTTTTGACCTGGTTGGCTATACAGATTCAGATTTTGCAGGTTGTAAGATTGACCGGAAAAGTACATCAGGAAGCTGTTAGTTTCTTGGAAGAAGATTGGTATCCTAGCATAGCAAGAAGCATCACTCAGTATCCAGATCAACTGTTGAAGCTGAATACATAGTTGCTGGAAGCTGTTGTGCTCAAATCTTGTGGATGAGGAATCAACTCCGGGATTATGGTCTATTGGTGTCAAAGATCCCAATATCCTGTGATAATACAAGTGCAATAGCAATCTCAAACAATCCAGTTCAGCACTCAAGGACAAAACACATTGATATCAGGTATCACTTTATCAGAGAGCATGTCACAAATGGCACTGTGGAGTTACACTTTGTACCCACAGAGGATCAAATTGCAGAAATTTTCACCAAACCACTTGATGAAAACACTTCTCTAAGTTGGTTAGTGAACTTGGGATGTTAAATATTTCTAATTAATTTTAGAAGTTAATACCTGCAATTTGGTCTGGTTAAATTCACTTGTTGTTTAAATTCAATATCTTAAGGACATCTGAATTTACATGCCATTAATTATTTCTCGTAATTTAATCATTGTTGTGCTTACATACAAATTATATATATGGCTGAGCACATTCATATTGATAAATCTATTTAATTTGATCTCAGTGGACTTTAAATAATTAATATTTAAAGGGGTTCATTGAAATTAAAATTAAATATATTGCAGCATAATCATTTTTCACAAAAATATAGTGTTATCAATGTAATGATAACATTTGTAGAAATAGTGAAAAATAATTGTGATTTATTATTTTTAACATTATTTTTAATGATTCAATATTGAAAAGATGTTTAAAATGATTTACAGCAGCAAAGGGAGTGTTGGGTTGCAACACAGAATGACTTAGAAATTTTTCTAAGGTCAAATCCTCTGTGTCGCCATAGAGAGAATGACTTAGAAATTTTTTGAAGTCAAATCCTCTGTGTCGCCACAGACTGTGTCGCCACAGAGAGAATGACTTAGAAATTTTTCTAAGTCAAATCCTCTGTGTCGCCACAGAGAGAATGACTTAGAAATTTTTCTAAGCCAAATCCTGTGTGTCGCCACAGAGAGTGGTCGCCACAGAGAGGGGTCACAACACAGCCCTTGGTAAATATAAGTGTTTTGCTGCAAACATATGCACACAGTTCGTGATTTTTATACACAGCAAAACACATCGCAGGAGAGGAAAGACTTTTTTTTCAATCAAAAACCCTAGCAAAGTGCTGCCAAATTTCAAAACTTTCATTGTTTTTGAAAGACCAGATCATTAGGAGTATTTTGATCCCAAAATCAATTAGTTTCACCGAGTATAATTGTAGATCAAACTACTTGATTTTTGACTGGTTAAGGCCTTGTTTGGTTAATTGATTAAGTGGTTTTATATTGAACTAATTTCTTTCTTAAGGCTTTGTTTGGTTATTCCTTAAAGGACTAAAGTGTGTTTCATAAGAGTCTATTTATTTCTTTTGATTATTCGAAGAGCACAATTCAGTTTGTTTTAAATCTAAATTTTATTCTCATTTTAATTAAATGGCGAATAATATTTAGATTCCAAAAACAAATTTTATTTCTATTATTGAACGTGATCCCGTGAAAATGGTACATTTTGAAACTTGGATTTGTTTTTTAAATGAACACTCAATTGTGCGCTTCGCATTAATGACTAATGTGAAATTGAATGTTGAGCTTCTCAGGCATGTACACACGACAACTATAAACTCTTCAGAAGATGAAAAAATAGCTTTTTCTTTTGACATTGATGATGATACCATCAGAATTACAGAGGATGATTTCAATGAACATCTTCAGTTACCTCGAGATAACTTTGATGACACTCCAGAAGATTGGAAACTACTCAGCTTCTTTAGAGCAATAAGGAGCACAATGACCGCAAATGATGATTTACCAAGGCACTTCAACAAAAGTCATCTTCCGAAGGAATGGAATCTATTCTTCAATATACTGTCTCATTGCTTATCTCCCAAGACAGCTGGATTTCATGGACTCACTATCTTCAATCAAGTTGTTGGGTTTGCTGTCGCGAATAATCTTCGCATCAACTTTGGGAGGTTGTTCGTGGAGCACATTTTGGAGAACCAATCAAATCATCAAAACTTTATCCTATATGCAAGGTTTCTTCAGATAGTGCTAAATAGAAAACTGTCAGAAGCCCAAAAGACATCCACTCACAGTGACTTAATGTAAGATCCTCTTGTCTTGTCTCAACTGGTAGTAACAAAGCTACACAAGAAAGGGAACTATCCAAACTCAGAGGTTGCTTTCCTAACATACCACATGATAGATACATTTGCCACTATCAATGCTCAATATGAAGAAGAAGAAGAAGAAGCTGAAGATGCATCTATAGCTGCAGATGAACCTCAAGCTGAAAATGACCCACAGGAAAACATTGATCATGAACCTGAAGAAGATGTGAATGTAGAAGCAGATCAATCTATTTTTGAGCATGGTGACCAAGCAGAGGCTAAAGTTGAACAAGAACAAGAAGCTGAACCTGAAGATTCCCCTCAACCTCAACCTGAAGCTGCTAGTCCACCACATCAAGCTGCCGAGTCTACTCATTGTAATACCTCTGTCTATAGACCAGTCTTCTCAGGTATGGGTACTTTTTCTATGAGTCGTACTTTTGAAGCATGCTCTGATTTCATTAGCATAGATCAATTACACCTTGATTCTCAGCACACACAGATACTTATTGATCAAGTCGATAGGCTAGGGAGTGAATTTGGCATGCCACAAATTCATAACCACCCTCTAGAGCCAAATCAAACACCGTAATCTCTCCTAGCTCAAACCCTGGAGTATAAGGACCCTATGAAGTTAGAGGGAGAAACTGTACTAGATGCAACAAATAAGGAAGGTACTTTGAGTGAACCCGCAGCTCTATCTCCTATGAAGCAAAGTAGTGAACATCCTAAGACAACTGCAAACCTCCAAGTATCTTCTCAAAAGGATTCTCTGGCTAAAAAGGCAACTACACAGTTACTAGATCTATCTTCTCAACAAGGTAGATTTATTAAAATTCGCCCGTCAGCCACGGCATCCTGTAACGAGTCAAACACCTTATCCAATATCCAAGCTCTTGAAGCTTTAAATGAGTTAATTAGAAGAGTACTATTTGGTGAGGAAGTATTGACGGTAACAGGGAATTCAACCATTTTACGGTTAGAATATCATGTTCAAGGTCTTCAATGGATCAACTGCCTTCACAGGTGTTAGGAGAGAGTGTTGTAATCGCTGCCAAATCTAGCACAACACTTACCTCCCCAGGACTAATAAACCTGGATGCATCTGCAGATAGTGGATCTGACGTAGGTGCGGATCGGCAACCCATTAGCGATGAACCAGATTTAACTGGTGAGCCTAAGGGGAATGTATCTTCACAGATACAAGGGGAAGCTGGGGATCAAATGCCAGATATGAAGGCCCCAATGATCCCCCCAGAGATTCAAACTCTGGACGAATCATCTCCTGATGATAGGCAACTTGTCTCAGACAAGGATGGGGAATTGTGAACTCCCATTGCACCACTGCTGACCTCCTTAAGGATGGCTCTAGTGTCTTCTGCAGGTACACTTGGAACTCGGAGATTTGAGAAGAGTAAACTTGTGAGAATGAGTGACACGCATGACCCTAAACCGAGTGATAGAGTGTTGAGAAATACACTGCGAGAAGCCTGTGAGACACCTACCATCCAAACTACACCTATAGATCTATCAAACTACGTCACTAAAGATTATCTCAAAGAGCAGCTAGCATTCAAAGACAGCTATCTCAAGGAACAACCGGCTCTTAAAGATCAACACCTTCAGACAAAACTATCTCTCAGAGATCATCAGATCGTCAGTCTTTCCAATCAACTTGAACATCAACAAGCAGCATTCGCCAGTTTACGGGAATTCGTTGAGCGATCTCTCTCACATATAGGAAAAGGAAAAGCACCTGCCAACACTGAGCCAAAAATCCCAGTTAGCAAGCAAACGTCGATCCCGGTCTCATCTGAAGCAGCTCTTGCCAGTACTGGGCCAAAGACTTCAGTCAGCAAGCAATGACCTGTTTCTCTTGAGATCCCTATCTCGACCTAACATGCTCAATCAACACCAGCTCTGAAGGATAACCCAACTGAGGGGGAGAAAAGGGTAGTAGAACAAGAAAAAGTGGACACTGATGTTAATCTACTTCAAGATGCCTTTCAGACCACTGGTACATATGATGAATTTGAAGTAGAGATGAAGGAAAAGCTAGAGGAGAGAATTGATGAAAGGGTGCTCCTAAAGGAAAGATTCTCTAAGGAAAGCGCAACATCTCAGGGGGAGCAATCAGGGCATCTGAGCCGAATCATTACAACTCAAAAAAATCTGTTGTCTCAGATATATGCTCCAAGACCCTTATTTTCTGAAGAAGAACTAGAAGAAGGTGAAATAGATGAAAGTGATATTCCGATAGGGTGTGAACCAAGATTTGAAAAAGTGGCTACGGAAGAAAGAATGATCATCATAGAGGATGAAGAATTTGAAGACGAAGATGCTTTCTCAGACGACTGTCTATCCTATGGAATCACAGAGAAAATCAATCGCTCATATTTGGAAATTCAAGAAGAAATAGAATGATCTAGAGCAAGAATTCAAAGAGCTATTCAAATAAAGAGGAACAGAGAGGAGAGAGAAGCATATCTTTGAGCTAACAGGAAAAGAAGTAAATGGGAAGAAATAAAGAAGAAAATGGATAAATCAGAAATATATCACTATTCAGATCCTGGAAACTCTAATCTGTTAAAAACTGTGGAGCACAACAGAGAGACATATGTAAACATCCATGAGTTCTATGATCAGTTCAGCAAAGTAATTACTGGAACTACTATGAACATTCTGAAGAATGGATGGAAGATCACTATCAATCACATAGATGGTCTACGGATAAAAGTGTCTACTAGTGTACTGAAGAAGTTGAACATTGTTGAACTGTTTGTCTTAGCCTCAAAGATCCCATGGTTGAAATCGAATGAAACTAAATATTTCAGAGACAGACTTTGGAGAATGATGATGGACGTATCTCCTCAAGCATTTATGTATCCATTTGTGATCAAACTTGTTGCGGGTGGTAGATTGCAGAATATCACCATGTCTGACCAACATATAAGAACCATTCGTTATCTACGACTTACCATTCTGGAAAGTCAACTAAGGAGCAAAAGAGCTCAACTGACAGCTCCAGGTGTCAAGAGATCTGAAGCAGATGTCAAAGCTGCTGAAGTTCTATACGCTTATAGGCTCAATGACAAGATGATCAGAGACACAGAGAAGGATATGAGGGCAATCACAAGAGAATATCATGAGATGGTGTTCATTAATGGAGAAGCAGAAATTAATCTTCTCAAAGACACTGAACCCATAATCAGCATTGACAGTGAAGGAGAGTTAGTCTTTAGAATCAACAAATGCAGAATCAGAATCAAAGACTTCAGGACAAGTGAATCAAGCTCAATTCAGCAAGCCTTGACGGATGTCAAACTATCTACTTGTAAAGATGACAATGTTGCTCTAATCCCTATCGTAAAGATTCTTGATGAAGTAATGGAAGAAGAGTCGATCAATGACACTAGAAGAGTAAGAGGACATCCAAAAAGGATAACAGTCTTCGTAATGTCCATAAAATCCTCTATATTGTTTGATCTGGTTCCTAAATGTTCTAAAGTCAAGTATCTTGAGATAATGCATCATGAGCTAAACAATCCACCTCCAGTCAATGCACTTGAAATAGAATCTCATGATTGTGTTTAAGCTAGATTGAATGAGCTGAAGGAATCTTGTAACACCCCCAAATCCGGGGTCGGGGATCCGGGTTGTCACTAGTTCCATTTCCCTTAATAACACCCAATCTTAATAATTAATCAACTACTCTGTACTGTGACCCCACAATAAACACACACACCACAAGTTATAGTCTCAGAGATGAACATCCAAAAATAATCACAAGTCATTTTATTCCACAATTATCTGCCAATACACCTTAAAAGGTTTTCTGAATAAATTTACATTTTCTTTGCCATTATTACAATTCATAAATATACATAAATCTGGTACATCGAAAGTTGAAAGCCTAGCCTATTGGTAGTTCCTACCTCAGCTACAGCGACATCAACGCCTATGGGAAACTGCGGAACGTTTCCTATCCGCTCGCGAATCGGGAGCTTGGTCCTGTTCATCTTTTCTATCTGTTGTTGTGTGATGAAAGAAGAAAGTAAGGGTGAGCAGCAAGCCCACCAAAATAATATGTATAATGATTAACAATATATGAGCCTTCTCATAGTACTCATGAAAGTCTTGGTCAAAAGAAATGAACCAAGTTGATATCTTAATGAGATGAAGTCGCAAAATATTCAGTATATATATACATATATACTTTTCAAAATATTGGAAGTCCTCTTCCATGCATAATACACACAGTGTTCCAGTGTATAACTGTATAAAAATATCATTGCAAGGTGATCTCATATATCTAACCTTGTCTCAACATTTTTCTGAAAATCTTTGTCATGCATAAGATAATCATTTACTAGATATAAGTTTAAAAGATGAAGTTACAAGATACTCCAATATACTTATATCTTTTCCAAATACTACTTGAGCCACCACCGTTCAAGTTATAATTAGTTTCAAAAGTTCATCACATAGATGAGACTATAAGACCAGATTTGAATATATTAAATCTTTAAAATATCATCAAAATAAAATGAAGTTACGAGATACTTCATTTGATGCAAACATCATTTTGAAAACTTGACGCTGCCAACACTCAACAATCGCCCAACCGTAGCCTTTCTATCGAAGTGCTCTGGGTAGTGTTGCAGAAATATCCAATTGGATGATGAACTCATTACGGGAGTTTGCCGCGCCAGGAAGACCACTTACGATGATCAGTCGTAGTAGTGCAACCCCACCATTTTCTACATGTAGAGGAGAACCTGTCGGATTTACTTGTCAACCGAACACTGAACTCCTAAGGAATGGACCGCCTTAGCGGAACTTCCAGGCCATTTGGGCCAATATAATAAGGCTGGGCCGGCGCCACTCGACCACTTACGCCACTCCTAGTTCAGATGAAATCCATGACTCTGAAACGTAAAGCTCGTTCCCCCTTTCCCCAAGTAGAAACTTGTTGATACGGCTCCACCAATAAGTCGTATCTAGTTGGAAAGGAGAACTCACCGATATTTCCCAGGCGATGCCTGTTAATGGATTAACTTGTTCCAAGAATTTTACTTCCCGAGTGTTGGGTAAGTAATCAATTCATTTATCAAAACAGCAACCTTGATGCGAATATAAAACACACCACAGAGCCGGATCCCTCAGGTTTTGAGCGAGTATTTAAATCCCCTTCGAAAGGAGGATCTTAAATATAAAAATGAGTTTTGGGATCCGCTCTAACTTTTAAAAATCATTTTGAAGACTCGCAAAATATTTTTAAGAATGTTTGGAGTGATGCTGATTTAACAAAATAAATCAGTCCCAATATATTAGAAAATATCTGAATATTATTATTTAAATAATATTCCCATAAAGAATAATCTTTATAAAAATAATTGAAGTAGATGTTGTAAAACTTATACTTGAAATGAGTATTAAATAACCAAAGATATACTTATACGAAAGTACTATCTTTATTTAATCATCAAAGATAAGTTTGATTATCGACACCTTATTCTTTAATAAAATAAAGAATATTATTAAATAATAAGCGGAGTCATAATACCTCGAATGAATATTATAAATAATATTCATTAAATAAAATAAAGGAGTCATACATCCTCAAATGAATATTCCAAATAATATTCAATTAATACAATAAAAGGAATATTCCAAATAATATTCAATTAATACAATAAAAGGAGTCATAAGTCCTCGGATGAATAGTCGAAATAATATTCAAATTATAAAATAAAGATAAAGTTATCGAATAAACCTTATTCGATTAATAGTTTTGAAAACTATAACCATATATATATATATATATATATATATATATATATATATTATTCTCGGGAACATCGACTCCCGGTTTAGAAATATGTTCACCTTTTATCCCCTATACCAAGGGGAAACTCAAATACCGCTTATCTCTAACATAGGTATTATGCAACTATAAGCATTTGAACCAACAGATATATAAATCAATAATATAAAACAAGCATGCATATATACCATATCACATGCTACAATATATTGCAAGAATTTGCTAATAACAAATATGCATTTATCGCAAGATCATGCATATACACATATACATCACAACAACAGTTATACGGGTTGAAAACTTGCCTGAGCGACTGGGGGTTACAAATGGCTCGGGATGAGTCTGGTAACCTATAAACAACAAGTAAGTTGGAATTAAACCAAAGTCACTTGTAAATCTATACTTTAACCGACTTAGACTCTAACGCTCGTTTTGCGCTTACTGATTCTCTTAAGTCACTCGAGTACCCTTGGCTCCACCATTTTTAATAATTTAACCATTACGAGTTTTAAGGCGATTCTTTCACGGGTACCTTACCAACTACCTAATACACTTAACATAATTGATTCCTACTCCAATTAGTCCTTTAAGGTCTTTAACCAAGGTTTCAAAGTAAGGCGAGGGGAAATGTTTCGTTCGCGAAACGCCGTTACTTAAAACGGTCGTTTCTCCTAAACCGTACATCGGAATCAAACGAACTACATATCAAAACGAAGCTCGTAACATGAACTATCTAAACATGGCAATGGTAAAAACCTAACAGAGAGTTCAAGGGTTCTGATGTTAAGAACAAAAATAGTCTACGGTAAATTGGGCATTACGACGGCTATGTTTACGCGATTTCCCAAATTTATAACACTCCAATTCACATCAATCCAAGTACCAATCAATTCATACAACCAAAGTCCATCCATATTACACTACAACAGCCCCAATCAACTCAATATTAACAATTATACTTATTCTTAAACTTGAATTTAACTATACTTAAATCCTTTAACCAAACCATAAGATTTCAACACTCCATTCACCACCCTTCCAACCCAAACTTTAAACCAACAAGCATTAAGCTACTTTATTACCATAACAACCAAAATCATTCTAATATACAATGTAAAGCTAGGGTTTAGAGATGATATACCTTCCTTGAAGTGATGTGAGTAGCTAGGAAGCCTAAAGAAGCCTTGATATATGCTTAAGCTACCTTGAACTTTCATAAAAAATCAAGAAAACCAAAGTTATTTCTTGAAGGTTACTATTCAACATCTTCTTCCTTGATTTATTGGAAGAGATTGTGAAGAAATTAGAAGCTTAAACTTATAGGATATCCATATCTATGTACAAGGAACCTTAGATAATTACCTTGTGATTTAACAATGCTTGGAGCTAGGATTTTGATTTTTCTATCCTTGGAAAAGATGAAAGGCCGAGAGCAAGATGAAGAAGATGAAATGTTTTTTGTGTTTTTGCTTTGATTTGTTTTGGTTGGTTGTTTTTGATTTGATTTTGGTTAATTACCTTATTAACCTTGAAAATTGTGTGGCTAAAAACCAACCACACCTCCTTCCCCTTATGTCATGCTTATGTCATATTGCTATGTCATCATCCCTTTCTTGCCCTCTTCTCATTGGTTGGATGACATCATCCCCTCTAATCTCTTTGATTAGCTTCTAATTATTTGCCTAATGACCGCTGATCTGTTATACGGTTCGCTTAACTTTTCGTTCTCGTTTCTCGTTTGAGGGATCATACCCGGGATCTTATTACTTGGGTTTCCTTAACCTTTCTCAATACATTATAATCCTTTTATGATCCTTTCTTATAATCCTTTAATTTAAATCATTTTTATCCTGTTACCTTATACTCAATTCTTTCCGTATCTAGTGGATTTCCGGGAAAAATCAAAGTGTTCGGAATTGGATTCTGACGATCTTTACATACACTTATATACCACATAGAGTACTAATAATATCCCAGAAGATCAATAACAGAACCCCTACATAGTGTGGCATGAAAAGTTTTCTCATTCAGCATAATCTGCAAAATCACTATTCATAAGGGTTTCAAAATTTTTCAAAAATTGGGGTTATTACAAATCTCCTCCTAAGAAGAAAGTCTCTAAGAGAAAATCCGTTCAGCCTCAAGAAGAAGAAGGAAGTAGGTAGCAGAAGAAGACAAAGTCAAAGAAGACATAGAGTATATGTTCAGGCTAGAGGAACACTTCTTTATAATTTGTATCTTAAGAAATTTGGAAATGAATATATAATCCATAATGTATTTAATATCTTTATCTATTTTACAGTTCATACTTTTTCTTATTATCAGTTGAGTTATCCTTAAGGATTTGTTTGTCGAACTCTAACAATCAAATAGGGGAAGATTGTAAAGCATAATGTAATGTAACATGTAATCGAGGATTTATAACTCAACATGAAAACAGAAACAGATAAACATTATTAAACTGTGAAGCACAGGAACCCTTCAGATGAAGACAAGATAAACACAAAGAACCAAATGATGTGATTGATTCATTAAGTCCTCCTATAGATCATGGGAAGAAGTTCATTATTATGTTCAAGCAGCCATGAAGAATAAGACATCAAGGGGCTTTAAGTATCAGTTGTATGTATTGACTTCAAATGTTACAGATCAAGGGTTCAGTGAAAGAAGTAATGGATAAACATCAATATGTATCAACTCAGAATCACAAGACAAATTGAATCAGGATCCTCTCAGTATTAGTTGTTTGTGAACCATACCAATGCACCAAACATCAGCATTCAAGGAAGTATTTTAATTCAATTAACAGAAGAAAAATGATTGATACATTGAAGAATGGTTTGATAAAGAGCCAAAAATATTTTAAGTAAAAGACAGCTCTCTCTACCTGTTGCCACAGGAGATGTAACCACAGAGAAATGGCACCAAGGAACCCCTGTCGTCACTGGAGATGTAACCACAGAGATATTGCTCTAAGGCAACTCTGTCTCCACAGAAGCTCTTGTCGCCACAGAGGTGTTGGAACAATTGCTCAAGGTAACTGTCGCCATAGAAGCTTGTCCCCACAGAGGTTGTCACCACAGAGAATTACAAGACAACTCTGTCGCCACAGAGTTGTCGCCACAGAGGATACATAGAGAAAGCTTGTCACCATAGAGATGTCGCCACAGATGTGTTGTTCATTGATTTAATGTGTAGCAAAGTTAAATGATTTCTGTGGACAATAATTGGCCAGCTGTCTATTTAATTTTGAAAGACTACAAAGCAGCAATTGAATGTAATTCAATTTAGTTGGTTATCTTCTTCAGTAAATACAGAAAGTTTACGAGAGCTCCATTAAAGCTTCACATTTATTATCCTTGTAAACAGAATGTTATGCTGCTGAATTTATTGTAGCTAATCAATACTTTGATTAGATTGTAGGAACCTCAAGGTTTATATTAATAAAACAATATATTCTTCGAATTGTTTTGTGTTGTTTTTGATTCCATACTTTTAACGAAGAACCTGAAACGAATTGAAAAAGATTGTAGGTATCGTATTCAACCCCCCCCCCCTTCTACGATACTTTGGGACTAACAAATTTGTTTCTGAATTTCCTGATGAGTAGTCATCCTTGAAGCAATAAATGATTTTTTGATCTGATTGATTTGAGAAGTAGTTGCTTCTTGAGCTGTATGTAAGGATCTGACAACCAAAGTTGATGCTTTGAGATGAGTCGGCATATCGGGATTCTGAATTTTCTGTTCTGCTGTTTCCATATGTGCAACAGCTTTTGTTCTGGAAATAGGTAATGTATCATCTTTCCATTTAGCATTACAGAGATTATCAAAATAATCATGTTCCTTCTTTGCATCAAACTCTTTCATTTTTTGTTGTCTTACATGTATAGGCATATCTTCAGGGAAGAAAAGATCATCCTCAGGATCTATAAGAGCATTTGAAATATTAGCTTCTTCACCATCATTAGATTCTTCATTGGCAATTGGATCTTGAACTATCTGCTGAACTTCATAACCAGATTCAGCATGTAGGATAGAATCAGAAATTGGTGCAATATGTGATCCAGCAGCTTCAGAAGCTTCCATACCATCAGTAGTTAACTCCACATCTTCAAGAATTGTAGATAATGAATTGGAGCTTCAAAATTTACTTCCAGAACCCCAGTTCCTGTAGAGTGCTATGGTGACCCTGAAATGGATGAACCTTTATGAATGGACCATTGTGTTACTTCATCTTCAGCAATAATAGGGATTGCTTTAGGTGGTGGAATAGTAGAGTGAATGGACTATTTTTCAGTAAAAACAGGGATTGTTTCATGTGGTGGAATAGTAGAATGTATGGACTGCAAGAAAGTATCAATACTTAGACCTGCAGGGAGATTAACAACACTTGGTACATCAGAGTTTATTCGAGATTTAACAGACTGTTGTTCAACATCTGTTTCTTTAGTACTCTGTGCACCTGCAAACATATAACAAGTAACACTTAATCTCTCTATTCTTTAAAGTAGTCTCACTACTCCTCACACCACACATCTCATGACTTTTAATAGTGAAAGCTTCCTCACAAGGATTACTAAATCATATCTCTCATCTACCTCTCCTTTTGCCAGGAAGGATCCTGCCTCTCTTTAATTCTATTTTTCTCTAAATCTTTTCACACAACTCACAGAAAAGCTCAGATAAATTGTCTTACATAAATAAGAGGTGGCTAAAGAAGGGTGATCTGTGGTCATACAACTAGAGGTAGTTCTTAAATAAGGTCTATAAATAATCATACCAACAGAATTTAAAAAAATTAATGCTGAAAATACCAAATCAGTATTTAGAATAAATGTTGATAGAGTAATCACAATTAAACTCACAGTTAACACTGTGGTTATGACAGTTGTTGTTCACCAATTATGGGAACCTCTATTTGAATTGGAGAGGATTTGATTAGGTTACTGTCATGTACCATGATCTCAAACCTTGTTCTTCTTGCAAAAAACTAACACTTGAATGTGTTTATTGAAAGCTTTCACAAGGTCTTCAGTAAAAACTGATGAGACCCTTGTGTCTCTGTTAGTATCATAAAGATCTACCTCATCATGTAGTCTCTAACCAACTTAATGTTGTTTTTGAGTGGTGAGGATAATTTCAAGAACTATGTCACTTGATTTTGGCAACATTTGAGAAATGGATTCAAGTGTTTCAATTGTAAGAAGAAATTTAAGACATAAGATTTATGATATTGAGATTGAGTGTGGACAACTTTCTTGGTGAGAAAAAAGAAAGTTTCAAAGAATTTGGATAGAATATAACACTCAAAGATTATAATTCTCATAAGTTCAGAATTAAATCTTTCATATTTTTTTATTATTATATCAGTTACTTCTTATAGTGTGCTCTATCTGTACTGTAGTAAACATATGAACTCAAACAAAGATTAGTTTTTCACATGCGCTATTGAAAGATATCTGAAATTAAACATACAATACTAATTTGAAGATTAACAGTCATAAGTATTCAAGCACAAACAAGACAGTAAACATTCATTCACTTAAATAGTCAAAGAAAGCAAAATAAATTTTCATTAATAGTTAAGAACACGAGTACAAGATTTTTAGATTTCTAAACATAAAAACCTAACTTAATCTAGCTATTCAGACTTCTTCTGCCTTTTTGCAGCCTGCTAGCCCTCATCTCCATGTGATGATAAATCCTAGAGATTGTCGTTGCAAGAGAAATTATATTCTCCTGCAGCTCGAGAGCCTGAACTCTACGCCTCTCAGCTTCTTTGGCTCGGCATTCCTCTTCAAGAGTGGTCTCTAGTTGAAAGAACTGGAGATCAGTTTGATGTTCAAAACACAGTTCCTCATAGACTGATGATGGAATGTCATGAGGATTATAGATTTGGTGATTGATCTTGACTCTAAGTCCCCAAGGGTCATAGTAGACATGAACCACTTTCAACTTGAAGGCTAGATAATAAACTCCACCCTCAGTGCGAGTGAAAAATTGAGGTTGAGCCATTTTTGATGAGTGTTTGTGAAGTTTTGAACAAAATATTTGAGAAGATGAGGAATTGTGTATGAAAAGGCAGTGATAAGTTTTGAAAGTGGAGGGTTTGTATTTATAGCAGAGGAGATAGAAACTGAAAAGACTATTTGATTAACCATGTAATAATTAAACATAATACGTATACACGATTACGTGTATCTAGGTAAACAAAAACTAATCTCTCTCTTCAAATTCCTATTCCCAATGTAAGTACTCAAGTGTTAATAGATACTTATAGCAGTAGCTAACCCATTCAAGCAATTAAAAGATATTCCACTAACTCGCTGTTAATTAAAAATACTGAGTAACCATTTATTTCGAATAAATTCAAAATAATCAATGAAATATAATAGTCAATCATGGTTTGACCATTATCAGTATTTTAATTATCACTATCAGGATTTATCAGTCAACACTGGTTTGACCAATATCAGAATTTAACAACTACTGTCAGGATCTATTAGTCAAAGCAAATTTAACTAATATCAGAGCATATACGCATAATCAGTAGTTCAACATGCAGCTATCAACTAAGGATCATGGAAGTTAATAACATGTTATAATGGCATCAACATTTAGCACAATAATCAGTATCTAACAAGTACTGACACATAATAAGATACCATGCTTCAATTATCAGCAATTATGTCTTAATTATCAGAGTTTTAGAAATGTTCTGATATCATTCCTAATTCATTACTAATCTTGTGAAAGTAGCTTCACAGAGAGGCTTGGTGAATATATCTGCTACTTGCTGATCTGTTAGAACAAAGACCAATTCCACTGTACCATCTTCCACATGTTCCTTTATGAAATGGTACCTGATGCTAATGTGTTTAGTCATTGAATGTTGTACTGGATTTCCTGTCATTGCAATAGAACTTTGATTATCATAATATATAGGAATAGCAGAATAATCTTACCCATAATCCAGTAACTGATTCTTCATCCATAGAATCTGATTCTACAGTTGATATGGAAATTGACTTTTGTTTCTTGCTAAACCAAGAAACTAATCTACCACCAAGGAATTAGCAGCTTCCAGAAGTTCTTTTCCTGTCTATTTTGAATCCTGCAAAATCAGCATCTGAATATCAAATTAGCTTAAACCATAATCCCAAATTCATGGTGCCTTTGAGATAATTAAAAATTCTTTTCACAGCTAATAGATGAGGTTCTCTTGGATCAGCTTGGAACCTTGCACAGAGACAGGTAACATACATGATATTAGGTCTACTACCAATCAAATATAGGAGTGAGCAAATCATACCTCTGTAGTTAGTTATATCTACTGAAGAACCAGTATTTAAATCTATCTTGGTTGCAGTGGCCATGAGAGTTGATGCAGTTGAGCAGTCTTGCATTCCAAATCTTTTGAGTAAATTCCTGGTGTATCTGGATTGATTTATGAAGAACCCTTCATCAGTCTGTTTAACTTGTAACCCCAGAAAGTAACTCAATTCTCCCATCATAATCATTTGATACCTTGGCTGTATTAGCTTTGCAAATCTCTCACAGAGTTTATCATTAGTAGATCCAAAAATGATATCATCAACATATATTTGTACTAATAACAAGTCCTTACCGTGATTATGGCCTGATAATCATGGCTGGACATGTCTGAAGTTAGTAGCTGTTGAGAGATTTAAGCAAGTCCAGATAGCTGATCAACTAGAAGATCATCTATAGTTGTTAGTTGAGCTTCAGCTACATGTAACCATTGGGAGATGAGGTGTGCTTGCTGTGGTTGAGAAGTAGAGGGTTGTTCTATTGGGTTAGAGGTGGAAGGGAGTATGTATGTGGAACCACCTGTGACTGAAGTCACAGTTTGACTCATATATTGCTCTGTAGTTTTGATAGTTTGTTGTTCTCCACTTGTGGTGGGAACCTCCATTGGAATTAGAGGGGAGTTGGCTAGGTTACCGTCATGTGCTCTAGCCTCAAACCCTTGTGCTCCTTTTAAAGAGCTGTCACATGAAAGTGATATACTTGCCTCTCCCATAGCAGGGTCATTGGCAATTGAACTCCTAGCTTCAGCTGTGAGTGTAATTTCAGCTAGGGTTTTGAGCGGAGTTGTTCCCCCAACAGGAACTTCCAATTGAATTGGAGAGGGTTTAAATAGCTCCCCCTCAGGAGTACTACCCTCAAACCCGACAACCTGTGAAGGTTGATTTGCACATGAAGGTGCATTTATAACTACCACAGGGTCTTCAGTGAAAACTGATGAAACCCCTGTGTTTGTGTTGGTGTCATCAAGGTCTACCCAAGCATGTAGTCTCTCACCAACTAATTTTGGGTCCTGGGTGGTAAGCATGGTTTTTAGAACAATGTCATTTGAAGTTGGAAACACTTGAGAATTAGATTCAAGTGTATGATTATAGGATGAAGAAATTTTAAAAATCAAACTTTGAATTTCATATTGGAGTGTTGGCAGCTCCCCCTAAGTAGAAGAGGGAGCTTCAAGTGATACGATCTCCTTGTGTGTGCCATCCTTATGTCTCCTTTCATACACTTGAATTTGTTCAAGTGTTGGTGCAGACTCATGACAAGGTGCACTAGGGTGAGTACTCTTTTCAATAGAGACACCCTATTGAGAGGATGCCCCTAGAGTCTGTATTTGTCCCTGTTTTACAACTACACACTTTTGAGAGGATGCAGAGGTGGCTTGAGTGGTCAGCTTAGTTTGTTTAGCCTTCTTTGTTTTCTTGACCAAGGGTGACTCTTGTTCAGTTTTTTCCTCACCACTCTCATTTATAATTGACATGTTTGCCTGTTTTCTCTTCTTTTTACTCACTTCACCCTTTTGAGAGGAAGAAGTGGTTGGTTTCCCAGCTTCTAATGGTACAGAAGAAAGGGTCTCAGCATTGGAAGATCCCTGTTGGTGTTCCTGTATTTGTTCTTCCACAGGTTCAGGAACCATTGTTGTACTAGATGTTGATGTAATTTGAGACCTCATATAAGGTATTGGGTAAGGTTAGGTCTTAAATCTCTTCAACATAAAAGGAGTGATTCTAAGACCTACAGGTACCGTGTTCTTTGTAGTAAGTGATCCAAATAGAATTTTGGACACTTGCTTAGAATTGCCTATTAATGAACTGTTAATACCATTAAGTAAATGAATGTCCTTAACCTTATGATTTAAAGTGGACATTATGAACCTAGGAAAAAATATTTCCTTACCTCTTGTAGCTAGTGGCATTATGAGCCTGGTGCTTATTTCTTCAAGGATTAACAAGCCCACATTCAAGTGTATGTTGTAGGCTATGGAGTGCACCGGCTTCTGTATAACACTTAATATGTTGTCATAGCCTGTATTTCTGCAGGTGAAGGCCCTTATGATTGAGTCAAATAAGAAAGGTCACTCTCTTCTCATATATTTCTTGTTGAGACTGGCCATATTGATCTTTGTTGGATTTTTAATCGCAGCGGGGGCGTGGCAAAACACTTTTACACATACAAAATCCAAATAAAAGCATATAAATCGTGAATAAAAATTCGAGGGATCGAATGTAACCTTTAAAAATAATTCGGAGACAACGATCAGAGATCCTTAGCAGTTGCTCCTCAAGTGTGAAGCACTCCACCGGTATCCACCAAGAAAACGATGTTAAGGAGGAGGAAGGAGGCGGAGAGAATTGGGTTTTCCAAACTTTTTGGGTTTTCGAGTTCTAATGGGGTTAGAATAAAATAAGGTCTATAATAGTGTATTTATAGGCAAAATTTTCAGCTGAAATTTTCCCATAAATAATATTATTATTATCCCATTTATTATTCTCATTAATAATTAAAACAATCTTTTTTCTAAACACTTTAGAAATAACTCTCTCTCTTGATTTAATTTCCAAAAATTAAATCCTTAATTAATAATATTAAGAACTTTTCTTAATTAATTTATAATCAATTAAATCTCATTTAATCAATTATTAAATTTGCCAATTAATTATTTATTTCATAAATAAATAATTATTAGACATTATTAATTAATTCCTCCACCATTAAATCATTCTCCTTTTATGGTGTGACCTTGTAGGTTCAATATTAAGCCGGTAGTAGAAATAAATAATAATAAAACTATTTTATCATTATTTATATAAATTCTCTAATTTATTAAATATGATTAATTAATTAATCACATTTATTCCACATCGTGAGTGATGCTTCTCAACATATCGCGACTATCCGGATAATATGAATTCACTGCTTAGAATACCAAGAACCTGTCAGTGAATAGTTACCGTACAATAAACTCCTTCTACCCTACAATGTCCCGATTAAATACAAGGCATGGATCTCGTGTCAAGCCTATCTAATTTAATCACTTGCTTACCATTTACTATGCGTAGTTCTATGCAAATTAGAAACTCCTTTCTAATTTCATTCACTCAGGCCAGAGATTCCTGAACTAGCATAAGTGGATCAGCCTTGAACATTCGCTTCCTTCACTGGAAGGGGTAGATCCTTTATTGATTATACACTATCTTCGTGTACAAATTCCTATACCCAGTAGAGCCCTAATAATTGTCCCTGGAGACTAAGAACTAAACCAAAGCATAGTTCAGTGTACACAAGATGACTATGATGACCTCAAGTCTAAGGATACTTGTACAACTATCACTATGTGAACAACTGCTGACACGTGAGTGAACTCCATCAGTTGTTCAGCTGTGCGAGTCATGTTCAGTGAACTTATTCCATAATAAGCACCTACATACTAGCTTTAGTGTCACCACACAAATGTCTATGAGAACAGACATCCTGCATAATGAAGCAAGCATAATATGTACCGATCTTTGCGGATTATTAATTACCAGTTAGTAATCCTATGACCAGGAACTATTTAAGTTTAGAGTTATCATCTTTTTAGGTCTCACTATTATGATCTCATCATAATCCATAAAAAGCTTTACTCTAAACTATGGTATATCTTATTTAAACACTTAAATAGATAGAGCCCGTAATAAAAACAAAATAAGTCTTTATTAATATCAATGAAATCAAAACAGATTACATCAAAGTTATTCCTAAATCCTAATACATGATTGGTCTTAGGACATATTCCTTTCAATCTCCCACTTGTACTAAAGCCAATCACTCTGGTATCTAATACCCATCCTGTCATTATGACGATCAAAGTGACTTTCATAAAGTAGCTTTGTGAGTGGGTCTGCTATGTTGTTATGTGTGTCAACTCTAATTCAATACAATATAAGAAATGTTATCGCGCTCCCACTAACCCTTTTGTAGATGCATGGTTCATCTACATTTTTGATAAAATCAAACTCTTTGATTGTCTCATCAAAACGAATGTTCCATTTACGAGAAGCTTGCTTTAAACCACATATGGTTCGCAATAGCTTACACACTAGGTTTTCATTTCTCTTGGAAATAAAACCACCTGGCTAATTGCCAAATCTCATAGTCATAGTAAGCAGCAATCACAAGCAAAATCCGAACTGATTTTAACAGGGCTACAGGCAAAAAGTTTCATCAAAGTCAATCCATTGCCTTTGTTTGAATCCTTTTTCCAAAAGCCTGGCCTTAAAGGTCTCCACCTGGCCATCTGCTATAATCTATCTTTTGTATACCGTATACATAGATTCCATTCTGGATTTCATGGCACTATGCCATTTCTCTGAGTCAACACTACTCATAGCCTCATTATAGGTCACAGGGTCGTCATCATCAATGATCGACAACTCATTGTCATTCTCAATGACAAGGCCATATTACTTCTCAGGTTGGCGAGACACTCTCCCTGATCTATGAATGGGCTTTTTCACAAAAGGTTGTTCAGTCAGAACAGGTGTTTCCACTTGATCCGTAGTAGTTTGTGCTTCTTGAAATTCATCAAGTCCAATTTTGCTCCCACTGTTTCCTTCAAGGATAAACTCCTTTTCCAAGAAGGTAGCATGTCTGGAGACAAACACCCGATGGTCGGTGTAAAAGTAATACCCTGTAGTCTCTTTAGGATATCCCACAAAACTACATTTTACGGACCGATATTCCAGCTTATCTGGGTCAACTTTCTTGACATAAGCTGGACATCCCCAAATCTTAATGTGTTTAAGACTCGGTTTCCTTTCTTTCCATATCTCATACGGAGTTTGAGGAACAGATTTGGAAAGCACCTTATTCAGTAAATATGCTGAGGTTTCCAATGTATAACCCTATAGGAATACTGGAAGATTTGCATAGCTCATCATGGACCGAACTATGTCTAACAAAGTTCGATTTCTCCTTTCAGATACTAATCTGGAGGAGTCCACTGGGAGACTATACCATTTACTTTGAGATAATCTAGAAACACTCCATTAAAGTATTCACCACCTCGATCTGATCGAAGAGTTATAATACTATATTTGGTTGTTTCTCCACTTCATACTTATACTCTTTGAACTTTTCAAAGGCTTCAGACTTGTGTTTCATCAAACACATATCTGAATCTAGATCTATCATCCATGAAATTAATGAAGTATGAAAATCCACCCATGGCTTGCGTAGACATTGGTCCACATACAATTGTGTGTACCATTCCTAGCAAATCTGCAGCCCTCTCTCCATGTCCACTAAATGGAGACTGCAGTGCCACTATAAAGTGAAATTTTCATCATCCCTTTTCTTTTATTAGTTTGTTCAATCTGAAATAAATTATGTCACATACATACAGACCATTATTTAAAGTACCACGTCCATAAAGAATATTATCTCTAAGAATAGAACATTCATTATTCTCAATAATAAATGAAAAATCCACCCAAGTCTAACATGGGAATAATATTCCTCACAATCGAGGGAACAAAATAACAATTATTTCAAACAATAGTCTTGCCCGTAGGCCTATACAAATGAAATGATTCTACATCTACAACAGCAACTCTTGCTCCATTTCCCATCAGTAGAACCACCTCCTCTTCCTTAAGAGTCCTACTTCTCCTTGGTCCCTGCAATAATTGCAGATTTGAGAACCACAGGCGGTATCTAATACCCAAGTAGAAATTTGATTTAATGACATATTCACTTCTTTCATGAACATACCTGAATCAGAAGCGGTAGTCTCACTACCCTTCTTCTTCTTCATTTCTGCAAGGTAAACCTTGCAGTTCCTCTTCCAGTGCCCCACCTTGTTACAGTGAAAGCAAACAACTTTGCTCTTGGGGTCTTCAGCTTTTGGTGGAACCGGCATTTTCTCACCTACTTTCTTCTTCTTGGAAGAGTTACTCTTCCTTTTCTTAGGATTGGAACCTTCACCAATTAGAAGAACAAAACTCTTCTTAAGGGAAAAATTCGATTCCGTAGTCTTCAACATGTTGTGGAGTTCAGGCAGGCTGACATCCAACTTATTCATGTGAAAGTTCACAACAAACTGCGAGAACGAACTCGGAAGCTATTGCAAGACCAAGTCTTGGCTCAGCTCCCCATCCATGGCAAAACCAAGTTGTCCAAGACGTTCAATCAAATTGATCATCTTAAGTACATGGTCATTCACAGATGATCCCTCAGACATCCTACACCCGAACAGCTCCTTCGATATCTCATATCGAGTTGTCCTCCCTGCCACATCATACAACTCTTGTAGATACATGAGGATAGTGTGAGCATCCATATGCTCATGTTGCTTCTGTAGCTCAATGTTCATAGAAGCTAGCATGATGCATTGAACAACATTTGCATCATCTATCCACTTACGATACATAACATGTTCATCATTATGTGCATCACTAGCAGGTTCAGTAGGCTTAGGTGAGTCAATCACGTATTCCAGCTTCTCAATCCTGAGAACAATTCTCAAGTTTCGAAGCCAGTCAGCATAATTAGGACCAGTCAATTTGTGAGCATCCAGTATGCTCCTGAGTGATAGTACAGAAGACATAACGTACAAAGTAAATCTGTAAATGATAAACACATAACAACACTTAGCAAATATTCGATTTCATTTCAAAACACTATATGAATCGGGTCTTTATTCATAAGTGGCTCCCACTAGTTTTCCTAATTTATTCAACCCTCTACGTGAAAAATTAAGCATTCATAATGCTAGTGGGAATATGGATCCTACATTCCATTACACGACCCCGGCTATAGCACGAACCGCCATGTAATGTTCAATAGGCAGACAATTCTTGTCAATTACATCTTATGTTATTCCCTAATCAAACTTTAGCCTCTTGAATAATTGAGTCTCGGCTGTAGCACGACAAACTCAATATTCTAAGTCAAGTCTAACCCAACATTCCGTACAGTTGAATCAGTCCCCAAAGGCCCACGGCTGTAGCACGTACCGACCTTTAGATTCTTATTCAATGTACAAATCTCTATGTAATAGACAAGTATTTCTTATTTCGAAATCAAAGCCCTCGGCTGTAGCACGAACCGACAATGATTCAAAAATAAGAACTACTTTTCTATCATGTTGGAAGGCTATGACCGACACAAGCCCGTTGTATCATTCGCCAATTACAACTTGATATTATTTAATTTTAGAAGGATTATATTACGTTAAAATCATAATCATATTATAAAGAGATTCTTCCTTTTAAATTAAATATTTCAAATCAATAATCAATAATCAGACGATTCCCAGATCGGGTGGAGCATTGTCAAGAGGCGTCACTTAATAACCCTTTCTTACAGATAGAAATTTGTTGTTGACAGAATCATCCTTTCTCTCATATCGAAAATTCATATTCAATTACGTGTTTCATAAACAAAAGAATCTCATGATTGTATTCATAATATTATTCTTAAGGTTATGAAACAATTTCACCATACTAGGTTGTCTAACAAATGCCTTATGTTCATTTAAGTTCACCTAAATCTATCATCGCATGATAAACTAAGCATATATCACATATATCAACATGAATAAACATCAAGGTAGGTATGTTACATCATCTAGCACATTAGTCTAAGCATTATACATCTCTATGTATCACATGAAGCATTTAAAATCAATTAAAATAGTCAAAAACATCTTTAAAACACTTCATGGAAATATAAATAGTTCAAAACTTTTATATAAACTAAAATTGATCACTCCATTAGATCCGTCTCGGAAAAACGAATCCAACGGTATATTGCACGCCCAAAACGGAGTTACGAAACTCCCAGAAAATCAATTTTAAAATCAACAGAAGGGCTGTAACGCATTACAGGAACGCGTTACAAGCCCTTTAACGCATTCCGGTGATGCGTTACAGCCTTTTAAGCCATTTAAAAGGTGTAACGCATTTCGTGAATGCGTTATATGAATGTAACGCATTCCCGGAATGCGTTACACCCCTATTTTTTTTTTATTTTCTGCGAAAAGCCGCCGCCTTCCTTTCTCGATCAGCGTGCCTGTACCTGTCTTCTCTGTGCTTCTCTTTGTCCATGCAGCAGCAATCAACAGACATTACAGCAGTACAGATATAGCAGATAATATATATATATATATACAACATATTATATATATATATATATGATTAATTAATTACGAATTTAATTTTAAGAACTTCAAAAATTCATAATAAGAAATCTATACATCATAAAATTATGAAAAAAATACCCAGATGATCTACAACACTTGTAGAACCCAGATCAACATTCAAAATTATTCTGAGAAACGATTTCTCATCAGACAAAATTAATCCATGATATAACTTGTAAAAATCATAATTAATTCATACAAGCACATAAAATTATGAAATTTTTACCACAAATCTATATGCATACAACGTATGCTCTGATACCATTGTTGGATTTTTAATCGCAGCGGGGGCATGGCAAAACACTTTTACACATACAAAATCCAAATAAAAGCATATAAATCGTGAATAAAAATTCGAGGGATCGAATGTAACCTTTAAAAATAATTCGGAGACAACGATCAGAGATCATTAGCAGTTGCTCCTCAAGTGTGAAGCACTCCACAGGTATCCACCAAGAAAACGATGTTAATGAGGAGGAAGGAGGTGGAGAGAATTGGGTTTTCCAAACTTTTTGGGTTTTCGGGTTCTAATGGGGTTAGAATAAAATAGGGTCTATAATAGTGTATTTATAGGCAAAATTTTCAGCTGAAATTTTCCCATAAATAATATTATTATTATCCCATTTATTATTCTCATTAATAATTAAAACACCTTTTAATTATTAATTTTTTTTCTAAACACTTTAGAAATAACTCTCTCTCTTGATTTAATTTCCAAAAATTAAATCCTTAATTAATAATATTAAGAACTTTTCTTAATTAATTTATAATCAATTAAATCTCATTTAATCAATTATTAAATTTGCCAATTAATTATTTATTTCATAAATAAATAATTATTAGCCATTATTAATTAATTCCTCCACAATTAAATCATTCTCCTTTTATGGTGTGACCCTGTAGGTTCAATATTAAGCCGGTAGTAGAAATAAATAATAATAAAACTATTTTATCATTATTTATATAAATTCTCTAATTTATTAAATATGATTAATTAATTAATCACATTTATTCTACATCGTGAGTGATGCTTCTCAACATATCACGACTATCCGGATAATATGAATTCACTGCTTAGAATACCAAGAACCTGTCAGTGAATAGTTACCGTACAATAAACTCCTTCTACCCTACAATGTCCCGATTAAATACAAGGCATGGATCTCGTGTCAAGCCTACCTAATTTAATCACTTGATTACCATTTACTATGCGTAGTTCTATGCAAATTAGAAACTCCTTTCTAATTTCATTCACTCTGGCCAGAGATTCCTGAACTAGCATAAATGGATCAGCCTTGAACATTCGCTTCCTTCACTGGAAGGGGTAGATCCTTTATTGATCATACACTATCTTCGTGTACAAATTCCTATACCCAGTAGAGCCCTAATAATTGTCCCTGGAGACTAAGAACTAAACCAAAGCATAGTTCAGTGTACACAAGATGACTATGATGACCTCAAGTCTAAGGATACTTGTACAACTATCACTATGTGAACAACTGCTGACACGTGAGTGAACTCCATCAGTTATTCAGCTGTGCGAGTCATGTTCAGTGAACTTATTCCATAATAAGCACCTACATACTAGCTATAGTGTCACCACACAAATGTCTATGAGAACATACATCCTTCATAATGAAGCAAGCATAGTATGTACCGATCTTTGCGGATTATTAATTACCAGTTAGTAATCCTATGACCAGGAACTATTTAAGTTTAGAGTTATCATCTTTTTAGGTCTCACTATTATGATCTCATCATAATCCATAAAAAGCTTTACTCTAAACTATGGTATATCTTATTTAAACACTTAAATAGATAGAGCCCGTAATAAAAACAAAACAAGTCTTTATTAATATTAATGAAATCAAAACAGATTACATCAAAGTTTTTCCTAAATCCTAATACATGATTGGTCTTAGGACATATTCCTTTCAATCTTCTCACTGTAGTTGACAAAATTCATGAACTCATACAGTTCCTGTTGAGTGGGAACCTCCACCATGTTCTCAGTAGAAATTCCGAAAGCTGCATTCACATCTTGCTCATTGAACTCGATCTTTTGGCCTCCAATAGAGCAGTTCACCACTATAGATGTACCATTATCATGCATAATTGTCCTCACCAGAACTGTTGTCCAAAACTCATGCAGAACATCTAAGTAGAGGATTGCGTTAACAGTCAAAGCTCCTGCAAGATAGGATTCAGATAAAAAATTTCACAAATCCCTTAAAAATGTCAGGAGCTTGGTTAACATCTGTGCAAGCAAGGTAGTTAGTTCCATTCTTGAGGATTGCAACTCTATCATTTTTTAGTGCCATTGTAGTTGAGTAAGGGTAAATGGGTAAGAAAAAATAGAGAGAAAGAGCTTGAAAGGAGAGAGAAAAATTAGGTTACTTAGAGTTCTCGAAGGCGTAAAGAGGTGTATATCGAGATGTCAGGGTATTTATAGTAAAAGGTAAATAACTTATCGAGAACTAAAAAAGGACGTTTGAAATTTGCTTATCGAGAAGTCATTTATATAGAGAGAATAAATACATATCGATCTGTCATTTTCCCGACTCTTATCGAGAACTAGAAAATGACTTGTCGAGATGTCAAATAAATACCCAGTTTGTCCTGAATGGACTGAATAATTTCCAATTTTTATTTGAATAAATCAAAATCAGACTAATTTTGTCAAAAGTATTTTACCGAAATAATTTATTAATTAAATTATCTCAGTTCTGAGTTATTGATAAGTCTAAAATTATATTTGTAGAGAACTCTATGAGTTAACATTTATAGAGAACTCTACAATGACTTATCGATAAGTCATAATAAAGCTTGTCGAGAAGTCCTTCGAGAAGTCAGAGAAATGACTTATCGAGAACTCACTCGAGAAGTCTAAAAATGGCTTATCGAGAAGTCAACTAGACTTATCGAGAACTCAGTTCTCTAGATACTTTTGTTCTTTTTGACTCTGTCTTGTACTAATTTCACATATTGAAAATGTAAATTAACACTTAGACAGTTTTCTTAGAATTGAAAAATTCCAAGCTAAATTTTGAATTTTTGAAAAATAACTATACATAGATTTCTGATATATTTATAACTCATATTCCAGTTAATTTCTAATTAAATCAAATTCATTTTAATTTACTAGAGATTAATCTGCTGCAAAACATTAGCTGAGTTCTTGCCTTTAGGATGAAGAATTGAGCATACCAATTCCACCTACAAGTCTAGTGAAAGTTGTTTCATCCAAAGGTTTAGTAAAAATGTCAGCTAACTGTTTTTCTGTTAGAACAAAAATTAGCTCAATGGTACCATTTACAACATGTTCTCTAATAAAATGGTACCTTACATCAATGTGCTTTGTTCTAAAATGATTAACTAGTATTGTCACACATAATTGGAATTTTGTGTAACACTGGGCCATAGTCCATTAGTTGATTTCTAATCCAAAGTACTTGAGCACAACAACTTCCAGCAACTATGTATTCAACTTCAGCTGTGGAAGTTGACACAGATTGTTATTTCTTGCTATACCAGGATACAAGTCTTTGTCCAAGAAACTGACAGCTTTCACTAGTACTCTTTCTGTCAACCCTGCATCCAGCAAAATCTGCATATGTGTATCCAACATCTTCAAAACCTATTCCCTTAGGATACCATAATCCCAAGTTTGGAGCTCCCTTCAAATATCTGAAAATTATCTTTACAGCCATCAAATGTGATTCCTTTGGATTGGATTGAAATCTTGCACATAGACATGTTGCAAACATCATGTCTGGTCTACTAGCAGTTAAATACAGCAAAGATCCAATCATTCCTCTATAACCTGAAATATCTATACTTTTTCCTTTCTTATCTTCATCCAACTTAGTAGCTGTAGACATAAATGTAGATTTAGGGGAATAATCAACCATACCAAATTTCTTCAATAAATCCCTGACATACTTAGTTTGGCTGATGAAAATCCCATCACTTCTTTGACTGACTTGAAGTCCAAGAAAGTAACTTAGTTCTCCCATCATGCTCATTTCATATTCACTTTGTATAAGCTTTGAGAATCTTTGACACAACTTTTCATTAGTAGAACCAAATATGATATCATCCACATAAATCTGAACTAGGATCATATCATCACCATGTTGTTTGTAGAAGAGAGTCTTATCTATTGTAACTCTAGTGAATCCATGTTTAAGCAAAAATTATGACAGTGTGTCATACCAAGCTTTAGATGCTTGTTTTAGTCCTTAGAGAGCATTGAGTAGCTTGTACATAAAATCTGGAAATTCTGGATTTTCAAAACCAGGTGGTTGTTGCACATAAACTTCTTCTTCCAACTTACCATTAAGGAATGCACTCTTCACATCCATTTGATATACCTTGAAATTTGAATGTACGACAAATACAAGAAAAATCCTTATTGCTTCAAGTCTTGCAACTAGAGCAAAAGTTTCATCATAGTCAATTCCTTCCTACTATGAGTAGCCTTTTGCAACCAACCTTGCTTTATTTCTGGTGACAATTTCATTTTTATCCATCTTGTTCCTGTACACCCACTTTGTTCCAATTATACTTTTGTTCTTTGGTGCAGGAACCAATTCCCAAACTTTGTTTTTTTCAAATTGATTTAGCTCTTCTTGTATAACAGATATCCAATCAGGATCAAGTAGAGCTTCCTCGGTCTTCTTGGGTTCAACTTGTGATAGAAAAAATGCATGAAGACATTCATTTGCAGTTGCAATTCTAGTCCTCACTCCAACAGTTGGATCACCAATAATTACTTCTCTAGTGTGACTTCTATCCCACTTTCTGGTGTGAGTTTGTTGACTTGAGCTTTCTGCATTTCCTTCACCATTTGCATGACTTGCGGAACCTTCTTCTCTTTCTCCCCCTGAGTTTGTGCGATCAAATTCAGGTTCATGAGATGAGCTTTCATTCTCATGATTCACTTGTTCAATTGACTCTTCATCCATTCTGTGATTTGTGTTAACTTTAGCTTCATCCTCAGAATCACTATCAATGTTGAGATTTTCAAATTTTAAGGCCTCAACTTCATTTTCATTAAGGCATTCCAAGCCTGGACACTTGTCATCATCAAAAGTTACATCTATGCTTTCCATAATTTTCTTTTGTTCAAGAACATAGACTTTGTAGGTTGTTCTCTCCAATGAATATCCCAGAAAAGTTATTTCAAAAACTTTAGAGTCAAATTCTCCCACATATTCAGAGTTATCCTTTAGAACATAACACTTGCTTCCAAACACATGAAGATGCTTCACAGTAGGATTTCTTTTAGATAAGATTAAGTAGGATGATTTTCCAAGATTCTTGTTAATGAGATATCTGTTTTGAGTGTAGCATGCAGTATTGACAGCTTCTTCCCAAAAACTTGTTGGCAGTTTTGCATCTTGCAGCATTGTTCTAGTAGCCTCCACTAATGTACTATTTTTCCTTTCAACAACACCATTCAGTTGAGGTGTCTTAGTTGCTGAGAATTCTTGAACAATACCTTTGTCTTTGCAGAATTCAGTTAGAGTTGTATTTCTAAATTATGTGCCATTGTCACTCCTCAATCTTTTCACACAATTCTGATCTCCAGCCTACTTTTCAATCTTCTTGATGTGCTCAATTATGATGTGTGGAGTTTCATCTTTAGAATGCATAAATTTTACCCATATGTATCTTGAGTAGTCATCCACCATCACAAGTGCATATTTCTTTCTTGAAATTGATAGGACATTAACTGGTCCAAATAAGTCCATGTGAATAAGTTGCAAATGTGCACTTATGGAATTCACAGTTTTACTCTTGTGACTTGATTTCTTCATCTTTCCTTTTCAACAGGCGTCATAGACTTCATTTTGAGCAAACTCCATATTCGGCATGTCTCTCACTAACTCCTTTTTGACTAGAGTGTTGATTGCTTTGAAATTCAAGTGAGAGAACTTTTTATGCCACAATTTGATTTGTTCTTCAGATGCCTTGGTGTAGAAGCAACAAATTTCATCCTCATTTATTGAGTTCAAATCTGCAACAAATAGGCTTCCTTTTCTTACTCCTTTCGGAGCAACTTCATTAGTATTTTTGCTGATGATTAAGCATTATCCTTTGTCAAATTTGACATTAAATTCTCTATCTGTGAATTGACTAACACTTAGGAGATTTACTTCTAAAACAGAAATCAATGCTACATCTTCAATGATAACATTTCCAGAAATCAATTTGCCATATCCCATTGTGAAACCTTTGTCGTTGTCTCCAAAAGTCACTAATGGGCCAACCATCTCCTCAAATTGTGATAGCTGGGCCATATCACCTGTTATATGTCTTGAGCATCCACTGTCTATGATCCATATGTCTTTCTTCACTTTTCCATGCACACAATGAGGATTAAGTATTTTAGCTACCCAAGTTGTATTGGGTACTTTATTCTTGTTAACAGAATGTGCAGAATTAGAATGGTTGATTCTGGAATAATGGTGTTCATTGCTTGGTTTGCATATTCCTTTTTGGCTGCACACTCAATGTTGATTTCCTTGAGGTCTACTCTCAACTTATGACAACTTGTCATTACTTTCATATTTCAAGGAATGCAATCAAACTTATCATAAAAGAAGCCCATGGTTAATCAAACTTGGCTCACTAACAGCCTTTTTACAAAGGTGGGTTAGATAATTTGTAGAGCCACATTTCTGACATTGTTTTCTAGGAGCATCAGCAGTAAATGCAAAGTTGTTGCTTTTTTTTATCCCAATCTTTCCATTTCTGTTTTGCTTCTTCTTTCTTGCATCTTCAGTTTTAACTTCCTTAATTGGCTTCTTGAAAGTTTGATCAACCATGGGCTTCTTCTTAGTTTTAGAAGTTGAAGTTATTTCTGTACATTTTTTTCATTATCCTCATCAGCAATTTCTTGCTTTATGATCAACTCTTCTTCACGAAAATTTACTTCACATGCTCTGACCATGGGTGAACCAACCTTTCTTAACATAGATGGGACATCTTCACTTGCAGTTGCTTTTCCCTTATCACCTTCAACTTTCCTGTTGATGTTCAGTGCATCATAAATTTCAAGCTAATAGCTATGCTAGCACATGGCTTATTTTTCTCACGGTATTGACCAACTAAATGAGATGAATTTCTAAATGATTTCAGTTTTACTTCATTCTTCTCTAGTTTCTCCCTCAACACAACTTCTATCTTAGTAGCACACTTGAGCTTGTTCTTTAAATATTCATTTTCTTGCTTGACTGTTTCAATCTCCACAAGGAGTAGATCAAACTTTTGTTTCTCACTCTCAACCTTCTCATTAGCTTTTGACAGTCTACTGACCTCCTCAGTAGCTGCTACCATGCTAATACAAATGTGGAACATTTCTATGCTCATCTTTTCAACAGTTTCCTTATGTTGACTTTCATTTAAATCAATGGTGGTAAGAGTTGGTACCTTTGTTTTTGATGAGGATGACTCTCCTTGCTCCAAGGCCATGAGTGATAGTTTCATACTTCCTCATCATCATCATTTTCAGAATCATCCCAACTCTCTCCTTCTACAATATAAGCTTTACCCTGTTGCTTTCTTTGAAGAGCATCATACTTTGCTTCCAATTCAAGATAAGCCTTGTCTTTTTTCACTTTCTTTGGCTTCCTGCATTCTGTAGCAAAATGGCCCAATTTATCACAATTGAAGCACATGATCTTTGACATGTCTACAGATCCTGTTTTGTAGCCATTTTTGCTTCTATAATTGAACTGTGTCTTTCCCTTCCAGCTGTTATCCTTGTTCGATGATCGTCGCTTGTTTCTAAAGAATTTTGGCTTCTTTACTCCAATATTAGAGAATTTCCATGCTAAGTAAGCCATGGACTGATCTAACTCATCCAATTCATCCAAGGTGTAGAATTCATCCTCTTCAAGTTCAAGAATAACTTGCTTTTGTGTTTCCTTGTTCTTTTGCTCACTACTTGAAGCAACTGGAGTCTGGACTTCTAACTCATCATCAGATGACTAGCTATCATTAACAATTAGGGCACTTGAACCATCCACAATGTGTCCTTGACCAACTTTTAAAGACTTTCTTTGGATCATTTCCAGTTCTAAATTTTCAAGATGCCATATAAAACCTCCAGTGTCATTCTGCTCAAGTCTCTCCCTTCTCTTATGGCTGAGATTTTCTGTTCTAAATGGTCAGTATGGGTGAGCAAAAACTTCAAGTTAACCTCATCAGCTTCATAGTATTTGTCATGAAGCTGTAAGTCATTAATCAACTTGTTAAATCTTTCAAAGACATCAGTTATACTATCTTTAGGTTTAGCCATAAAAACCTCATACTGAGATACCAAAATTCTCCTTTGGTTGAACCTAACTTCCTCTGTTCCTTCACAAAGAATTTATATCTTCTCCCAGATCTGTTTGGTTGTGTCACAATTGATAATGTTATTGTACATTACATTGTCAAGTGACTCTATTAAAATCAGTTGCAAGCCATTATCCAGCGAGACTTTCTTTTTTCAGGTTCAGTATACTGTGAAGGATCATTAGGAGCATAATGAGCTGGAATGACCATGTCTCCATCTGTAGATTCTTCAACTCTTTCTATGGGGGTGAAAGGGCCATTCTTGAGAATCTGAACATATAATGGATTACCCATCTTTATAAACAACAATATTTTCTTTTTCCATAATATGTAATTAGATCTATCAAAGGCAGGAATCTTGATACTGCTAATCTTCTGTGTATTCATTCTTCCAGGATCTTTAATCTATTTGCTTTCAGATTTTGCTTTGATACCACTTGTTAGGTAATGAATACAACACAGAAGGGGAGAAGTGAATGTGTTTTAGACAATTTTAAAGGCTTTTTTATTTTCTTTAACTTGGTGATCAAAGCAGATAAGATATGTAACAATATTATGCTAACTGAAATAAAGACAGTGCACACAATATTTTAAAACTCACTTAATTTTATATAAAAATCAAGCTAGTGTTTTTCTACAAATTATGGGTTCTTTTTATGTTAAGAACTCAGCTTCTTCCTTGAGAGAGTTACAAGAAATTCTAGATCTATTGGATACAATTAAAAATAAAGGACCAATGTTTAATTTATAGATTAGTAAACACAGGTTTACACAACATGCAATATAATATACTAAACCCTACTTTAATTTATCTCTAAAGCTTTCTATTTCTGGCTTAGTATATCTTTGCAAATCCTGTGAATCTGTGACTTTCCTTTGTTAGTTAATCTTGGCCTTTGATCTTGCACTCTTCAAGCTACTTTTGTAGATTTTTCAATCTAAGTGATTAGATCATTTATTGATTGATAATCTTGAATATTAACTTGTCTGCATTCTGTACTTGAATTTCATATCGAGGTCTCCAGTTTGAACTATAGAGAAATGACATCTCGATAAGTATAATGGCTTATCGAGATCTCTTAGTTCTCTATAATTGTTTTGACTTGTCGAGGTCTTTGAGTTTTCTATAAGTGAACTTGGCTTATCGAGGCCTCCAAATTTTTGCATGTAGAAATGACTTGTCGATATCTCTGAAATCTCTATAAGCATTTTGACTTGTCGATAACTCTGAGATCTCTAATGAGAATTTGACTTATCGATATCTCCAATCTTCATGTCTTCATTTGGCTTGTCGATATCTCTGAGTTCTCTAATGCAGAAATGACTTGTCAATGTCTCAGAGATCTCTATTTATATTTTGACTTGTAAATATCTCTGAGATCTCTAATGATAATTTGACTTGTCGATATCTCCAATCATCATGTCTTCATTTGGCTTGTCGATATCTTTGAGACTTCTCTATAAGCTATTTTGGACTTCTCGATAAGTCATTCCGGAGTTCTCGAATGACTTCTCTATATGACTTGATATGTGACTTATAAATATCTTGACTAAGAATATTTTTCCTAAAATAGATTTATTCAACTCCAAGCTTCTTCACAATTTCTCTGAGGCATGATCTTCTTAATCTTCTTCCAAAGTTTATTCTTAGGCTTGAGACTCTTTATAGAAAAATACTCCAGTCTAATCTTTGACATTATTACAGACTCAAGTAATACAGTACAAAATACAAATTTAGATTATCATACAACTAATTCTTAGGGCTGATAATTTGACTTAGTCTTGTTATAGTACTGACATGTCTTGCACAACAAGTGCCAAGATGCCCATAGCTCGCTAACTTTTCACGGACAATTTACCCTTCCTAAAAATTTTGCCAAACCAGGTAAATTCAATTTACCAACTTTATGGATGTTGTAGTTATATCAGTATGATGTGCTTCAACAACCAACAAAGGGGCAGGGTTCAATCGTGGGTGACATTTTAAATGAACAATGATAATCAAAATCACAAAATTGCAAAATTATGAAACACAACTTTGAGTAACCAGCTCATCTAAAACCTTTAGGTGTTAGAGAAATGCCTCAGTAGGAACATATGGTTAACACTCTGCCTCACTCGAAAACCCATTATGGGTCGAAGAGTGGAACACTGGCGCCCATCTTTGGGGCATTAATTGTCTTTAGTTTCTATTATAAACTGCGAAAATATTGGGGGTGACTGAGAACCGAACCTTAGTCCTCCAGCCAGACAGCCTAATTTCTGATACCATCTTAGAGTGTATATATGTATATGTAGCGGCTATGTGTGTTTATAATATAACAAAAATAGAAGAACAGAGTAGATAAGAAAAGCAGTGTATGTATTTTTTCGTATTGATTGTCTTACAAAGAGGAGGCTGCTTCCTTTCTTCCTTTATTTCATAATGTTTACATCATCTCTAACACAAAGAGGAGGCTGCTGCATTTCTTATAGGGAACAAACTTGGTTAGTTAACAGTAAACCCTAATGATGACATAAGCATGCTGACATTATATTGCTTACAAGCCCAAACACTACCGCAAACACCACTCTAGACACTAGTTCAAGCACATCATCATCACGTTCACATGTGTGTAGTGAGTCATATGATTTACATTGATTTGACTGACCGTATTTGATAACATTTTCTCTGTGAAAAAATGATAATGCCGCCACTTTACCACATCCAGAGACCTCTTACCTAGAGGCAGATCTTACAGCTTCCATAATTAAAATGGATAATGGTAAAACTCTTGATCCTAATATGAATCTTTCTATTGCTATTAGAAAGGGTGTGCGCTCTTGTACTAACCATCCTATCTCAAATTTTGTTTCCTATAATGCATTATCTCATTCATCACTTGCTTTTGTGACGTCCTTGTCTAGTATTTTCTGTTCCACGTACTTGGCATGATGCTCTGTGCGATCTTAAATGGAAATATGCCATGATTGAGGAAATGAATGTATTAAAACATAATAACATTTGGGAGTTAACTACTCTCCCCGCCGGAAGGAAGGTAATAGGATGCAGATGGGTGTTTACAGTGAAATAAAAACCTAATGGGTTGATTGAAAGATACAAGGCAAGACTTGTGGCAAAAGGGTATACTTAAACTAACGGGATTGATTATCAGAAAACTTTTGTCCCAGTAGTGAAGATAGCTTCTATTCGAGTCTTGATATCATGTGCAGTAAACTTGGGATGGGAACTCCAGCGGTTGGATGTAAAGAATGCATTCTTGAATGGAGACCTAGAAGAAGAGGTCTACATGGACATTCCACCTGGCTTTTCTACAACTGCAACCAGCGGAATAGTATGTAGATTAAAAAATAATATATACGTATTGAAACAATCTTCAAGGGTTTGGTTTGGCAAATCTCATAGAGCTGTGGTCAAATTTGGCTACAAACAGGGCAATTCAAATCACTTGATGTTCGTGAAAAGAAAAGGTGAAATGATCACTATATTGATTATGTATTTTGATGACATTGTGATAACTGGAAATGACACATATGAGATTGTAGATGTTAAACAGATACTTACCTCCGAATTCGAGATGAAGGACGTGGGAAAACTACGGTATTTTATTGTCATAGAAGTCTATAGAAGTCCAGGTGGTATCTTCCTTTCACAACGGAAGTATACACTTGACCTGTTAAAAGAGACAAGTATGTTGGGATGTAGACCTGCAAATTTTCCTATAGAAGCAAATCATAAGTTTTGTGGAGATACAAGTGACATTGTTGATAGAACTCAATATCAAAGATTGGTTGGAAGGCTAATCTACATCTCACACACGAGACCAGATATATCATATACAGTGGGAGTTGTAAGCAGATACATGCATGATCCTCGTCAGCCTCATTTGGATGCAGTGCATATGATACTAAGGTATCTTAAAGCTGCTGCGGAAAAGGAGTGATGTTCACAAATAAAAAACATCTTGGGATTGAAAGCTATACAGATGTAGACTGGGTTGGATGTCTAGATGATACACGCTCCACATCAGGATATTGTACATTTATTGGTGGAAATCTAGTTACTTGGCGAAGTAAGAAGCAACCAGTGGTTGCATTATCTAGTGCTTAAGCAGAGTACCGGGCTATGGCTCGAGGTGTCCGTGAATTGCAAGGGATTAGATTATTTCTAGCAGAGTTGGGTCTTGCATCAGATACACCTATGAAGCTGCATTGTGTTAACAAATCGGCTATTTCCATTGCACATGTTCCGATTCAACATGATCGAACAAAGCATATTGAGATTGATCGACACTTCATTAAAGAGAATATCAATAATAATTTCATCAATGTTCAGTTTGGTAGATCGGAAGATCAATTAGCCGATATTTTGACTAAAGGTTTAAGTGGAAAAATGCTTCATTATCTTATCGATAAGTTGAGCATGAGGGATATATATGCACCAACTTAGGGGGGTGTTAGAGATGATGTAAACAATATGATGTCACCATGCTTATATCATCATTATGGTTTGTTGTTAACTACTTAGGGACCAATTTTTGTTCCCTGCAAGAAAGACAACAACCTCCTCTTTATGTTAGAGATGATGTAAGCAATATGACGTCAGCATGCTTATGTCATCATTAGGGTTTACTTTTAATTACTGAGGGACCAAGTTTTATTCCCCAGCAGACTCCTCTTTGTAAGACAATCAATACAAAATATATATATACGTTGTTCCTCTTATGTACTTTATTCTTCCATTTTTGTTATATCATAAACACACATAGCTGCTACATATACATATAAACATTCTAAGAACAATCTATCACATGTCTAAGCAACCTACGTGCTTAGGATTTAAAGAGAAAAATAACACAAATTAATTTATAAAATTAAAAGTATATATTACACACCGACGAGTGTTTTCCAAGTAGTGCCACAAGCTCTTCGTCGATTCCAAGCCTACAACAAAATAGTAATTAATATCACATATACTGAGCCCTTCTATAGTTATCAGATGCATATCTAAATAGTAGTACAACTATTTATTTTATAATTCCACATATCTCTACCAATAGATATACAAACATTGAGCATTAGCAGGACCACCAAAAGCCTTTCAGTTTGTCAGATTGGCACTGCTCAAGCTGATCCCTGGTGTTGATCCATAGCTTTAACTAGCTATACTATAATCAATGTTTTCCTTGGCTGGTAACAATATTTTCCGATAACAACTATAACACATTACAGGAAACTAGTAAAGCCCAAGTATCATGAAATTTTAATTTTTGCTTTTATTTTACGACATTACAAGTCCAGAAGACTATCTTGTTTTTTTGTGAGAATTATCCCAACCATTTCTAAATGTATAAAACAGAATTCTGGTGAATATAGCTCTTGATATGTACAACCAAAACATAATTAGTCCCGGGGCCATAAGGATCTTTTGTTTTTTCTACATAGTAGAAGACTACATGATAAAAAAGTGGCATACGGTGTCCATTCATAATGCAATATTTAAGTTACTTGAAAGCGATTTTACAAACTTTATTGACTACCAATCATTACAGTCTCGAATTACAAATTAAATTGAAGGTTAAATGTGCAAAGGTCAAAATAAACTAATCTTCACAAATGAGTTTTAAACAAAACGCAAAACATTGCAATGTATGTGCATTACATTTTAAGGTGGATAATATAGAGAGTACGGTAGCAACAACATAACATGATTGCATCAACTAGAAGATAATAAGGAGGAAGTTGAAATTTTTATTGCTGAATGTTAGGTTCTATAGACTGGTTATTTTAAGTACCTCGGTTCTATTATTAACAACAGTAAGGATATTGCTGCAGATGTTAAATATCGTATTCATACAAGATGATTTAAATAGAGGGCTGCCTTATGAGTATTGTATGATACAAATGTACCTTTGAAGTTGAAAGATAAATTCTACATAATGGCTGTACGCCCAACATTGTTATATAATTATGAATGTTGGCCATTGAGGAAAGCGCAAGCGTGCCGGTTAGAGACAACATAAATGCATATGTTACATTAGATGCGTGGTCACATAATGGCGGATCAAATATCAAATAAGCATTTTGTGCTAAGGCTATTTTCAAGAAAATACAGGTGAGTCGATTACATTGGTATGACCACGTTCGGAGACGGCGTACATAGCACCTGTTCGAGGGGTTAAAGGTATCTCAGTAAGAGGAAGAAGAAAGAGAGTTAGACTTCGTAATACTTGGGCATATCAACTGAGTTTAGATATAGAGGCCTTAAGAGCAACTCCAAGAGTTACTTCATTTACCCTCCTAAGTTATAATTTGAGGAGAATGAAATGAAAAACATTTCCAACACACTCCTAATCACTCCCTAAAATGTTAAGATCTTCAACGTTTTCCTCAATAGTGAGGAGCATACCTTCTCTCCTCAATTAGTATTTTATTAGTATATATTGATTTCTGCAGTTTGGACTCTTTTACTCATTTAGATTGGCATGCAATCTTAAGCCGAAATAATTTTTCGGTAAATTAAGGGTTGCTGGAAACAATCATTACTTCTTCTGTGTTCCAATTATATGACATAATAATTTCAAGTTTATGGAAAATATACTGAAATTTTTTTTAGAAAAATTATTGTATTCAAGTATATCATCCTTTCAAACACAAACAATCAGATGCACAGTGTGTCTATGATGCAAATAACATTATAATACAAAAAGTATGGATATAATAGGAAAATAAATTAAAAATAGATGGAGATTAAATTTGAGGAGAATTGTTGGAATGTAAATTTAAATAAGTATCTTAAATGACTAAGAGCCTATTTTATAATTATATTTTTGAGGAGGGGGTTGATTAACTCTTGAAATTGCTCTAATTCTGTGTTCTAGAAACTTTTTTTGGAGAGAAAAGAAAAAGAAATGTAAAGAATACATTTCTTCAGCTTGTTCCCGAACAACTTTTATGAAAGAAAAGAAAAGAAAGCTGCAGATTTGGGAAGAAGTTTTTTTATTTTTGTCTCCAAAATCTTCTTCTCACTTTTGGAAAGATTAGGAGAGAAAGAAAAATTGGTTATTTTCTATTTTTTTCTTTTCTACCCTAAATTCGGGAACACAGCGCTCACATGTGACATGAGATTAGATAGAGTTGTTTGAAGACGGCGTATTCAAATAATTGATGTTTTGTGTGGTGATTAGAAAAAATTCAGTAATAGAGTTTTCTTTTCTTTTTTTTGAATACGTTAGATTCCGTGTAAGTAAATCTCTTGCATATATACACCTTTAACATAAATACTTAGTTTTCATAAGTATTCTTATACGTGACACATATATACATATAGTGTGTACATCTTATCCCCCGTGGTCACGAATCATGCTCTAAACATGATAAGTTAAGAATGTTCGGTGGGATTTGGTTTGGTTTAAATATTAAAAATACTTTTAAATAAAATAAAAACATACGAATAATTCATTCACTTCAAATAAATAAATAAAAAAAAAGAAAAGCAGATGATGAGAAATGAAACTGCGGCGAGCCCAATTCCTTGTTTCCCCTTGTGGCGGGAATTTGAAATTTCATATTTCAGCCTCCTCATTCCTCCATACATACACACATTTTACTAATTGCCGTTCGAGTGAATCGTATAGAAGCTTGTAGAATTGCGCGCTTGTTCGATACACACGCAATTGGAGCAAAAATAATGGAGACTGATGGATTGATAGCTGAAATGGAACGATATCGGGAGCTAGATTCCGAGGAATTGCTGATCGAAGAAGTCGACGACTCTTTCGAAGAAAATTACACCGATTTGTAAGCATTTTTATCTATGTTTCCCCTAATGTTATCATATATTTCTTTTTCATTTCGTAATATAGATTGGATGATTCAATTACATTGATATTTTAGCTAGGGTTCGTTATTATAATTTGTGCAACATTTTCATAAACCTAACTCTGTAGTAGCGTGTTTTGATAAAATTAGCTAGGATTTTGATCAATTGATGTACATTTTGTGTACTATCATGATTGTTGGGGATGCGAGTGGGGATAATATCAACGTAATTGGTGCTCGTGGTGCTATTTACCACAACTTCGACTTTTTTCTTAGTCGAATTACTTTTTTCTCCTAAATTTTATGCGGCTTGGAAGGGTAATGCATATATGAGGTACTAGATTAGAAGAATGGATGAGTTTGCTGTAATGCCTTTCGGAGATGTGTTATTTTATTAAATATTTTTGTACGGTGCTTCTTCTGTGCACTGTGAATTTTTTTTTAAAAATTCAGATTTTTTTCGTACTGCTAGCTGGGACTAGTTTTCCCGAAATTCTGTAATTTTTCATGTTTTTGTCATCTGCGCGGTTCTTTTACTGCATATTTTCTGTAAGTAGGAAGATAGTTGAATAAAAAAATTACATATCATAAAAGGAATACTTGAATTATTTTTATGATATTCGAGTTGAATAGGTGTCGAATTGAGAACATATTGAGGCAAATAATTGTTCCAAATTAAACAAGATATTAGCATATGTTTTTTTTCCCGAAGTTAACCAACTTCTGGAAATTGTTTTTAAAAAAAGATCATTTTTTAATAATAATAATTTTGGAAGAACCAGTAGAGACAAGAAAAGTGAATTTAACAGAATGCAGATTAAAAGTTTATAACAATAATTTGCTTATATATATATATATATCCCTGATTTACGCTTCTACTCAAAGAAGTTACTCCGGGAGATGTTGCACCAGTTTCTTATTGGATTGATTCATGCAATCGCTTATGTTAGCTTATATAGTTGCCTGTTGATGCGTTTTATTTTACCAGGGATCGTGGTTATGGAGAGGCCTTTGAAATTACTGGACATGCTTTTGATCCCATGTTGGCTTCCTTGCACAGTCATCTCGGAGGTTGACAAGTTTCCTATATTACAGTGCTTCATTTTTGTGTCCATATTATAAATGACTGATTTATATATATTTATTCATGTGGCAGAGGTTGAAGTTACTCAGAATAGGCAATCTTTCTTGGCAGGTGGTACCATACTGGATATTCCCTTGTCCTATCTAGAAGGTTATTAACATATGCTTTACTATCTCAGATCTTGTATGACTTGATCTTACTCACTCATATGCGAAGGCAATTTTTAAGTCCTTTAAAAAGGTATATCTTTATCAGACCCTTCCATGTCGTATTCCATAATGGAGTCTATTGGCAAGTATTTGCAGTTTATTTAATAAGTAAAAATCAGTATAGGCTTGCTTTTGGATATGTTATCATTGTTGCTGAAAATCTATTTGTTCATGTAGATAGATGATTGATCTAGCATTTTAGTGTTGATTTCCTAAGCAAACAATTAACCTAGTGTTAATACTTAATACTTTCTTTCTGTTTTAGTGTGCTTGCTGATCAATAAACAGTTTGTTGCTTAAACATATGGATATCATTTTACTTTTGCAGTTTTCGGTCTCATAAAAAATGAACAGAGTAATCAAGGTTTTGGAAGAATAGGATGCAATAGACGATTTGATTTGACGTAGCATGTTGGTCTAGCGTGGGGGAACATTGTTGTAATCGATCTCATGTACATCGAAAAATTATACTTGGTTACCTTTTCTTATATCAACTCATAAGTTCTCTCATGAAAAAACATGTGCAGGGGAAGTTCTCTTCCCAGGGCAGACCCTTCATCTAAAAGTTATTGAGCCTAAAATTATAGCTGCTATGGAAAGAGCTTTGAACCAAGACGATGCTTCTTATATACTAGGCGTGGTATGCAACTAATAGTTTTCTTGCTTTTGGTCTGAATTATGCTATTAGTTTCTAAATTATATTTTAGCTTATGATAATACCTAAACCTTTATAGGTGTCTGTTTATAAAGATTCATGTAATGGGGAGATGCGATGTGCAACTACAGGGACTACAATAGAGGTATAGATCATGGTGCCATAAATCTTGATTTGGGTGTATGTATGTCGTTACCTGTCTGAATTTAACTTGGGTCTGTTTTCAGCCAAGGTGAGCACAAGATAACTAAGATATTGCCCACTTATAATTCATAATTACCAAGTATTTACAGTGAAAGAATCATGGTGTGCCCTGAGCAGTGGGGAAAAGGTGCTCCTAGTGCTACAATTGAAAATATATCAACTATAAAAAGTATGATACAATGCATGTGTAAATTCTAAATATGTCTTTTTCGCTTTGAAGTGTAAAACTTTCCATTTTGATAGTTGAAGATGATACGTTTGAAGAAGTTGTCAATACAAGAAGGAAAAGAAAAGAAAGAACAAGTAACATAGTGTAATTTACAGAAATAGTTTGTTTTAAGTACTAATACAATGTCTCTCTCTCTCTCTCTATATATATATATATTTATATATATATATATATATATATATATATAAAACAAACTATTTCTCTCTCTATATATATATATTTAAATATATATATATTTGCGGTACATGTATTCAGTTTATCTTTCTTTTAATAGTACTAAGATGCTATGTGTCTTTTTACAAACATGCGAGTCCATACACCTTATCTTTTCTAAATAAGGTACAGTATGGTGCCAAGATATTATTAAGATGCAGGTGTTGGTTCTATTAACTCGAAGGATTTGGCATAAAAAAAGATGCTATTGAGCTTGATTCAATTTTTTTTTACCTCATTAATAGACACGGATAAAAAAGCTCACAATTTCCATTGATCCTCCACCTTCCTACTTATTTTATTAGTTGTATAATTCCTTATTCGGTAATTTTTTTGAGTATCATGTACCTGAGGATGACCTCAGTTAACTCCCCTGAGGTTATAACATTTACACATATAAATACATAAGGGTAAATTTGTAATTTCAGGAAGTTATTAGTATTTACAAAAAATGCAATTAAATTTGTATGGGAGGAGTTTATAACCTCAGGGAAGTTAGTTACCTGAGGTCATCCTCCGGCCCATTTTTCTCAATTTGTATTATGTTTTTGTAAAAGCAAGGTGCTGATCTCTAATCAATTTTAAAGATAACAATTAAGGCATTCCAGTATGCAGTCTCTTTTGAAGTCAGCAATCATTCTGCATGTCAATTGAAGCTGCTTGCTGATATTGTACCACTAGGTTATACTAGTAAAAATATTTACATTAACATTTTCTATAAGAAAACCAAGGTTAGTACTGTATTAAATTGATGTTTCGAGTGGATTTTTATTCTGGATGTAGGATGCTGAGAGAACTGTGAAATTTTATAAAGTTTGCAAACTTACCTTTGTTAAGGCGAAATATTTGAAGTTTGAAATGCTGGATTAGTTGATCTATACAGCTCATGTATAATGTGGTGATTTTTTCTGCCATAGAGTGCGAATTTCTATTAAAATCTTTTACAAAAGCAAATGTTCTTTCTTTTTCCTTTTTACTAGAATTTCTGAATTTCTCTTATAATTTGTGGCTTAACTGTACTACTACATGTGCCAGATCCTTGAATCCTGGAAGTTGGAGGATGGCTCATTGACTGTGCTTACTCGTGGTCAACAACGTTTCCGTCTAAGAGAGCGGTGGATTACTGTTGAGGGAGCTGTAAGTTATTCACTCCTTTGAATGATATTCATATCTGTATTCTGTTGTAAACTTGTAGTTGACATAAGGTATGATTTAAATGTTTTAGCCATGTGGGGAGATACAAATTATCCATGAAGATGCTCCATTAAAAACCCCTCGGGATGCAGTTGGAAAACAAGCACCATTGAGGAGCTCACGTAGTCCTAACGATTTACAAAATAAACGGAATGTCCTTAAATGTGATGATTCAGATGGACTGTCAGATGATAGTTTTACAAGTGAACTTTCTCCAACAGAAAGGAGATTACATGAGTCTGCACTCGCTTCTTCTTCTCGGGGTTTTAAAAAAACTGATGAATTAGCAAGTGATGCAGGTGTGTCTGAGTTAACATTCCAATTTGAACACTTCCACTCATCCATGTTTCCTAATTCACGTTATTTAATTGATATAGAAAAGAATGAAAATAACTGTGCAAACAAAATTATATCAGATATTCCAGTAGTAGGGCGAAGAAAGGGTTCAATAAGCAGTCTTTACCAAGTTTCAAGAGCTTTCTGGCCATCTTGGGTTTACCATATGTACGATTCGTATTGTCTTGCTCAGAAAGTTGCAGGTAATTCTATTTCTTTTAATCACAGTTTTTCCTTTTACCTGTAGTATGTCTAAGTGCTAGATGGTGTGACCTTGTTTGTATAATCTCTTAAGGCATGTATGTGTAAAACCTTTCCAAGCTCTCCAGTGGGGTGTTAGCAGATATGTACTCCTTTTGTCGACCAAAGATATATTCTGCAGAGACTTTTGTTTTAGAACGTATGTGGAAGCATGTATTAGAACTTAGAAGGAAGAAAGAAAAAACCCTTTAAAGCAATCGAAAAACTAAAAAAAGTTTTTAACAAAAAGCAAGTGGTTTATGTATGGGTGTGTACGTGCAGGCTCTTCTTGTAGAGAAATATACAATTGATATGGTACAAGTTGAAGTAAATCAATTATATGAAAATAGCTGTGGCGAGGACTGGGAGTGGTATTAGAACCCTTAGTTCTTTGTATTGCAAAGATCAACACTTAACTCTATGTAAAACTAAACAGACATTCATCTAATAGTGACTGTAATCAATGTTTACATACTTTTGAAGAAGAGTAACATTTCAGAGAGAGAGAGAGAGAGGGAGAGAGTTAAGATAGCGAATAAAATCTGATCTAACTAACTTTAAAAACCACAGCAGAGTGTTTATATAGCACATATTAAGCTAACAACTTTATGCGGTAAAGTTAGTTGTGCCAGGTGGAACAACACAGTGGCAGCACAGTCAGCAGCTCAACATTCTATTAACTAACAAGTGGGGCTGGTGGGAAGAGTGAACTATAAGATGCTAAGCCGGAAATAACTTTAGCTATAGCCTTCAAGAATGTTGTGCACTTCTTGTTTTGTGAAATGATATAGATGTTATGCCCTCTGAAGTGTAAACCTCTGAGTGCCGAGTATATCTGTTTAGGATTTAAGAATCGTAATTCCGTCATGCTTTGTTATATTTAGCCATTCAACATTTACTATAGAGGCATACACTGTAGTTATTGAATATTATTGATTAGGTTCTTGTAATTTCCCCATGCGGTGGAAGGGACAAGGGATTAACAGTTTAGTTTCACTTTAAATACAGTAATACCTTTATACATTACTGAGTACATAATCTACCTTAGGCGCATTTGATGTTTTACCTTTAAAATCTCTTGCCTCCTTAAACAATTTAGACCCGAGCCCATGCCTTAGTAAGTATTGAAGTTTTTACTGAAATTTGGGATAATAATATTGCAATTAAATTACATAATTACATAGATGACCTTGATATTTTCTGTAAAAGTCTAAATGATAGTCCTAACATATATATCTGGCTTAACACTAGAAATCTAGATGCACACTCAATTGCATCTATTAACCTGTTTCAACCAATCAAATATAGATTGAACCATTCTCTTTTGTTTAGAAAGAACAAAAGAAAATAAATGAGCTTGAAATCTTAGCATACACTTAATGACTTAATTGTAGATGGCTTCCTTTCCTATTTGAATACTGTTGGACCGGGGTTTACGATGTACAACGCTTTCTTCTGCTGTCACGTAATACCCTCTTCTTTCCACCTTTGCAGTGAAGGTTGATAATAAATTAAAAAATCAGAAAGTATTACGACTAACGAGTAAGAGGCGGATACACATATTTAAAGTGGGGAGGATATGGATATAAGGGAACCCGCCTCTAGCCCGCCCTGTTGACATGCATATTCTTGCTCCATTGTTTCACTATTAAGATTACTTCAGTGTTGTAGTTGATTATGTAATAACTCCTCAAATCTTGTGTAGCCATGTCTTGGCACAATATTAATTTACTAGGCTCAGTGTTCAGCTTCAGACATCACTCTAGTTGATTGGATCTTTTGTCTTCAAATCTATGCTGAAGAGATTGTTGTATAAATTTTAGATTTTTATTGTTTACGTAGTTTGATGACTCTGGTAAATAAGTGTTGCAGGTATGTGGGAAAAGATAGTCAAGGAACCAAGCATGTATGATCTTCTGAAAATTCCGAATGTCATGTCATTTCATATTGCTAGCAAACTTCCTATTTCCGTGTCTACAAGACAGGAGCTTCTGGATATCGATGGTGTATCGAACAGACTGCGTCGAGAAATTGAGTTACTTGAGAGTTTTAACTGTATTCGATGTAAAAATTGTCAGGTTAATAATAGTGCTTATTTCTTTCGTGCTCTGTCATTTGTTTGTGTCTTGTGTCTTGCTGTTTATTTGTTTCAATTTTTACCCCATGCAGGAAATTGTTGCAAAGCGAAGTGATATGTTGGAAATGTCTAGTGATGGTCCTCTCGGAGCTTACTTGAATACCCGTGGTTATGTACATGAAATAGTAACTCTCTTAAAAGTGAACGGCTTAAGCCTTGTTGGACATCCGAGTGAAGAATACAGCTGGTTTTCAGGGTATGTATCTTTATCGTCAAACTTCTAAAATTTTAGGAGCTGTAGGTATCTCGTAGGCACCTAAAATACTATGATAGTGATTGACATGGCAATTTGTAACCTGTCTACCGGAACTGGTTTAGGGACTGGAGTTGGGTTTTGTTCATTATTTTAAGGGCTTGTTCATTTTGAGCATGTAGAGGCTGATGCATAAATTTATCTACTGGGTGGTTAGTTTGCTGCATCTAGAATTAGATCAACATAGGTTGAGTTTGTAGAAAAGATAAGTTTAGTTGAATTTAGCTTCCAAAATGCTCCACTATGTCCAAAATTAAACAAATAGTTCATACTCCCTCTGTCCAAAATGAAACACCTGCGATCCCCAGTCTAAATATGGAGAGAAAAGGAAAGATCTGTGCTTATTTATTTTTTCTAACGTGTTCCCGAGATTTTTGAAGGAAAGAAAATAATAGAAATGGAGGTTAAATATGGATCAATTTCACTCCAAAACTTTCTTTCCAAAAGTGAGATGATTGAGAGAGAAAGATTAATTACAGAAATAATTATATTGAATATTCAACAAATCTTTACATTCCTTCTCCTTTCTTCAAAAACTTAGGAACATAAGAAAGAAAATTACATACCAAATCTTTTCTTTTCTTTTCTGCAAGATTTAATCACTTTCTTTTCTTCATCTAAAAAACTCGGCAACAAGATTAATTCTTTACATTTCTATGAAAAGTAGAATTTCCTTTGTAAATTTGATTAGGACCTACCAACTTATCCCCTTCTCTTTTTTCTTGTCCTCCGTGACCAGTCTACATGTTAAAAAATAGGTGGAACGGAGGGATTAGGAGTAGTATTTAGGCCATGAAAGATGTGAGATGAGTAGTTGAGGTTGAGCATAGCGGTTTTGAACGTCGCCCTTGACATGACCTCTGTTAGGAGTTCTTGTAAATGTCGGTTTAGGGTTGCTATCGTGGAAGGTTGGAGACCCAATATGGATAGAGGTTAAGGATTGGGGAGGGAAAGGGAGCTACCATGTCAATAAGTTATGTTCTATAGTCGGACGAGGAGAGCCCATGTGTGATCCTATAGATTGGAGCGCATTTTGTAATGTTACCTTTAAGTGTTTGTTCATTGCATGCTATACAAGTCTTTTTTCTTTATAATTGTACCTTATCCCAGTTACATAAAAACTTCTGCGATTATTTAGCATCTTCAAAAATTTCCTGACCCTCCGAAAGAACTGGGCATGCTTTGTTGATATTATTTTCATGGATAGAAAGTATACTTACCTGAGGCCAAATAAATTTGAGCAACAACTATGATATACAGAATACAGTAAGCATTGTGTGAATAATGGATAACGCTAGTTGGGATTCTTGCAGTACTGCAGCTGTAATAAACAAGAAATGTTAGATTTATATCTCATCTGTTATCTTGATTAATAGGATCCAAGAATATGAATTTCTTATTTTCTTTTACTGGTTCACAATCGTATAGTACGTACGATCATATCATGGAAGTGGAGATCAGGAGTGGTAACTTAATTATGACAATGATCTGCATATATAATGTGGAAAGTTTGAAATGATATCACATTGTGCAGGTATGCATGGACAATTGCATGTTGTACAAATTGTGAATGCCAAATGGGCTGGTGTTTCACTGGTACAAAGAAAAACTTGAATCTAAAATCCTTTTGGGGTATCCGTAGCTCCCAAATTTCTGGAGGCACATGCTAAAAGTAGCATGAAGTACAGTGGCCTATGAAACCCCCTACGTGCCATCTGTTCATCTTAATATGCTTAGCGACAAATTAATATGTAATAACTTTTCTCCTGTAATCCATCCATTCATTCAGCCTTCCAACTGCAGAAAAAAATGTTAAATGGTTTGAGACTGACTATGCTTGCAAAATCACTTGCAAATTCTTTATTTCTTCGAACTGTTTATCTGCAGTTACTGGCCTCCATTTGATTTTTTTTGTAAAAAGTGTTTTGCTTCTTCACTAGTTTGTAAAGATCAGTCATATCACACTTGTACCCGGGGAAATTGTCGTTGGAAGCTTAATATTGAAGTGGTTTTGGATTTGTAACAGATATTAGGTAATTGGTTATACTTTGGTAAGAATAGATTATGGTCCATGGACTAAAATCATTCAGAGTGTGGAGTTTCATTCGAAGGAACATTTGTATAGAATGCTTATATAGTTAAACCTGTTTAAAGTAATATGGTTGAAACCAAGAAAAAATATAACTGGTGGGGAGTAAGTGGCCGTTTGGGAAACCTTAAAATAAGTAACTTATAACTTAAAATGAATAAGTGTTAAATAAGTGATAAGTTGAAAAATACTTATAAGTTCTATAAGTGTTTGGATAAACATACTTATAAGTCAGACATTTTTTACTTAAATGGATTAAAATAAATAATTATTAAATACAATTATCTTAATTCATGAATTTTAAATTAAAAAATATTTTAAAATTTTATTTTAAACTCAAATTTTTTAAAAAAAGTGAAAAAATACAAATAAGTTGGAAAAAAGTACGTCATGACTAACATTCAACTTATTAGCTTATAAGTTGTAAATTTAACTTAGAGTAATTGGCAGTTTGTAACCCACTTTTATTTTCATTTTTGCGATTTTGGTCTACATTATTTTCTCTGTCAACTTACACCCCATAAAATTAATTTCACTTCTATTTGCACCCCATTGACGACTTTCCATCCATGTTGACCGTTAACTTTAATGGAATCGGGGGCATTTCAGTAAATTACTAATTAAACCAGAAGAAAATAAGAGTATTTGGTACTTTGTAACCCATTTCTTTGGGCGTTTTTTCAATTCGGGTCTATATTATGTTTCCTTGCAAGTTGCACCTTTAACTTTGAATTTTGCTTTGTTTTGCACCCCGTACCGTTTTTAACTTTTATATCAGGGTTAAAATCAAAACTTTCTGGTTTCCAAGAACAAATCGCCGGATCCTTAGATTTCCCAGTCCAAACCAACAAATAAATACATTAATCGATTGTAAATAGGGCTGAGCAAATCGAACCGATAAACCGAACCAAACCGTACTAATTCAGTTCGATCCTGATTTTTCAGAAATCCGTTCTATTCGGTCCGGACCAAATAGACCGAAATAAAATTCGGTTTGGACCGATTCTTTTAAAAAATATTTCGGTCCGGACCGAATAAACCGAATAGACCGAATAGAACAAATCATAAATACTATAATTTTATATTATATATTTACATATATCTAAAAATTATAATCATAGTTTTTAATTTATAATTATACTCGTACACTCTTAGAACTCTACATATCACCTTACTTTAATTATATTTTAGATTTCATATTTTTTGGTTTGAAATTTTTAATAAAATTTTCTTTTTTAAAAAAAACTCGGTCTGTTTGATCCAAAACCGGGCCGAATCGAATTATTTGGGTTTGGTTAGTCCGGTCCATAATAAAATTTCAGTCTGGTTCGATCCAAGAAAAAAAATGATAATTCAGTTTTTCGGTCTATTCGGTTCGGTGTGGTTTTGGACTAAATCGACCGAATGCTCAGCCCCATTTGCAAATAACAAGCAAAAGATATTTGTAATATCAAATTTCATGAAAAATGCCCGAAAATCAAACCCCCAATTCGAAATAAGAATCCTAGAATCGAGTTTAATTTTTTATTTATCGAATATGGACCGGCCTATTAAATATTCGCTCCATTTATAATTAGATTTTTTTTATCAGATCGAATCCAGGATCGAATATTTAATATGCCGATTCATATCCGCTAAAATAAAAATTAAACTCGATAATAGGATTCATATTTCGAATTAGTGGTTTGATTTTCGGGCATTTTTCATAAAATTTGATATTACAGGTAGTTTTTACTTGTTATTTGTAATGGATTCATGTATTTATTTGTAGGTTTGGATTGAGAAATCAAAGGATCCGGCGATTTGTTCTTGTAGACCAAAAAATTCCGATTTTACCCCTAATATAAAAATTAAAACGGTCCAGGGATGTAAAACAAAGCGAAATTCAAAGTTAAAGGTGCAACTTGCAAGGAAACATAATATAGACCCGAATTGAAAAAACTTCGAAAGAAATGGGTTACAAAGTGTCAATTACTCTTATTTTCGTCTATTTTAATTAGTAATTTACTGAAATGCCCCCGCTTCCGTTAAAGTTAACGGTTATCTTGGATGGAAAGTCATCATTGGGGTGCAAATAGAAGCGAAATTAATTTTTATGGGGTGCATGTTGACAGAGAAAATAATGTAGACCCAAATCGCAAAAATGAAAATAAAAATGGGTTACAAACTGCCAATTACTCTTTAACTTATAAGTTGGATTGACAAACACTCGTCGATAAGTTGTTGCGGACGTATAAGTCAATAAGTTGGCTTATTAGAATCCCCAAACAGGCCCTAAATATACATTGTGTCTATTATGTTGGGACCGGAGAAAAATATTATTTTAGTGAGGTTATCACTTTATTGATTATTACTTTATAAAGGTTCAACTAATACGAAATGATGCTTATTTACTAGATTAATTCTTTTCTTATCCCATAAACTGATGCTTGTTCTTGTCCCCAAGAAACTATGGCCTTGGCCTTGTCTGCAAGATATGTTGTCAACAAAATGCTGTGATTCACCACAGACGCTGTTTGTTTTGGGGTGTGCTGGATAAAACTTTGTATGACTTGAGATGCCACATAATTTCTTCCTCGGTCATGAATGCACTATGTCTATAAAATTTATTTATGCCAGACTGCAGGCTTACTAAGGCACATATTAAGTACAACTCTGTGCACTCTACTATACATCAATTTGGTGCTTTGCTTTTAAGAGATCCATCTCAATTTTTCTTTTGAGGGGGTGGTTAAGTGATTCTTTTTTCTTTTCAATTTACCTCAGTTCAAATCTCATTCATTCCTTCCAAATTTATTCATGCCAACCAAACACAACATTACATAATTATTAGGCCTGCTCAGTGATCGAATTACATGAACAGCCTTAAACTTCTGGTTGACATCAATTGAAGTTGAGGTTTCGTCAAATATGTATGTTAAATATATGATCCTATTGGGGCCTTCCTCTAACACCTTAAGGTTTTAGATGAGCTGGTTACTCAACATGGTATCAGAGCTTAGGCTGGCGGGAGAACTAAGGTTCGATTCCCAGCCACCCCCAATATTCTCACAATTTATTGTGGACACTAAAGGCAATTAATACCCCAAAGATGGGTGCCGGTATTCCACTCTTCGACCCATAAATGGGCTTTCGAGTGAGGGGGAGTGTTAAATATATGATCCTATTGGGGCCTTCCTCTAACACCTTAAGGTTTTAGATGAGCTGGTTACTCAACAATGTATACTTCACACGGTGTTGTACTGTGATTACACCAATAGCAAACCTTTGAAGCTCTCCAGCAGACATATGTACCAAGTTACAATCTATAATCTGATTTAAACAAGGCCAAAACAAATTTTTGCTTTCATGCCTCTCTCATTTTTTCGTCCAGAACTTCCCCTGCAGTTCCTTGGATCCAACTCCGAACACAGAAAAGATTATCTAGTCTAATACAAACTCTCACTCTATCCTGGTGTAATTATTATACGAGTTAGAGCCTTCAATTTAACAAGTTCGGAAAAATATGGGTTTGTAATTTAATAAAATATGGATTTGTTAATAAATTTGGACCAAGTTTACGAAGTAGTCATTTAGGAGTGCCATTGAAGTGTTTTTGGAAAGAAGGGCGTCATTTGACGTGAAAGAAAAAAAATTATAAAATAGGGTTAATTACAATGTGCAACCCTTTGGCTTGGTCAATTGTCAGTTTGGTATCTATAGTTTACATATTTGCACTTCGCACTCGGGACATATTAGTGCGCTGCATATTATACCCAGTTGACCAACTTCCGTTAAAAATCAATGTTATCTCCTTAACGGCAGGGTTATATTTGTCTTTTTGCAATCTTTTGTAAATGAATAGTCATCCATTATACTCTCCCTCCCGGTTTATTTCACTATTATTCCTTAATCTAACAAACAGCCCCTAAATTATTATAGCGATTGAAATCAAAACAAAGTAAAACCTTTTTTGCAATCCTTTGTTACTATTAGTTTTTCTCCATTAATCTGAGAGCAATGAAAGCCCGATTAAGATGTGTTTTGGATGCTGATCATGTAACCCTTCAAAAATCGACGAAGGAAACCAGTTGTAGTGATGAAGGTCCTGTTCTTGTCGATTATGGTCTTCCCGATGAAAAAGAGGTCCCTGACTACGAAGGTCAATATCTTTCTCTATGTTGTTCTTGTTTAAACCTTGCATTTGTATGTCTACGTAGTTATACAAGTGATTTAATTAATTTGTTGCATGCGGTATATCCCAAACTAAAGTTAAACATTATTTGTGGTCCCTTCGTGTTTGTCTGTTGTGTGACTTGTTATAATTCTTGTTATAATTTGTTTGTTGTGTGATAATTCTTGTTATGTTTATGTATTGTAAATTGTTGGAATGGACTGTGTTATATTTTGCAGTGTATAGTCCTTACTTCTCAATTAAACTTCGATATGGTGGCAAATTCAACTATGACTTCACTTCATACTGTGGTGGGAAGATAACATATTTTGATATGTGTTCTGTGCAAAAAATTAGACTTAACTGAAATGGAAGCCATGTATTGTGAAATTGGATTGAATAGTTTAGACATGGATTTCTGGTACACTTATGATGAGTTGGAGTTGTCAGTTGATGGTATAATTCCTCTTGAGACTAATAAAGACCTGGAACATATAATTCAACTGGTGGAGTCTAATTACAATTTGGTAAAGTTGTATGCAACCCCTAATGGCCCATGCTCTGAAGATGAAAATATGATGGATTTCTTCTTCACTTAAATGGCTGTTGATGATAGAATTAAAAGGGTAGAAGATATCAGAGTTAAAGTAGAGGGAAATTTGAATGAATTACTAGAAGATGCTTTAAATTATATAGAAGAGGAGGTTAAAGATATAGATGCTTCCAGCTTTCATGGAGACAGCTCCAATTTGGACTCAAGTGATGCAACTTGTCCCAAGCCTAAGAAGAGAGTGAAGAGAGTGCCACCACCAAATCCCCCTTACAGGATAAGAAGAAGAAGAAGATACTCTATGTTGAGGGGTTTATTTAAGAACACAGAAGATACACCTGTGATAATTGATGAAGATAATGGTGATAACAATTCAGGGAAGAAAAAGGTTGAGAGATGGAAGGGCAAAAAAATTGTTGATCATGAGAGTCCAGTGAAAAAGGGGCATAATAACATGCAGAAAACAGGGGTGGATATGGTGACTGATATGGTTCAAAATGAAGAGCAAGGTAAGGAGGAGTTGTATCCAACAGATGAAGACATATTTGAGTCAATTATTCATGAGAGTCAGAATCCAACAGACAAAGAGCAAGGTGATTTTCAAGATGCTGGTGGTAAGGATGAATGTGAAGGTGATGGAGGTGAGGGGGTAACCAATGAAGGTGAGGCTGTTCTCAGTGAAGGTGATGGAGTTGTAAATGAAGGTGGAGATGGAAATTATGAGAGTGAATCTAAGGAAAGTGAGTATGATAGTAGTGAGGAAAGGATGACCATTTCATCCTGTGATAAGCAATACATAAAGTATACATAATTTAATAAAGTGACTGACATGGAATATCCTAAGTTTGAGTTGGGGATGTTGTTTAGTAGTGGGAAGATTTTTAGGGAGTCTGTGAGAAAGCATGCAATTGCACACCAGAGAAGAATTAGACTAAAGAAAAACCTTTCTGACAAAATAAAGTGGGTATGTGTAGATGGGTGCCAATGAAAGTGTTATGATATTAAACAACAAAGATCTACTAATATCCAGATAAGGACTTTGTACAATAAGCACACATGTAACCCTACTTGAAATTCAGAAGCAAGTCAATTCTACTTGGATAGCAAGAGCTTATGAAAATGAAGTGAGGATGAACCCTACTTGGCCAACAGCAGCATTTCATGCTAAGGTGGTGAATGACTTACAATGCCACATTTCAGAGACTATGGCTTATAGAGGTTTGAGAAAAGCAAAAGAAGCAATAATTGGAAAACATGAAGATGAATTCAAAAAGTTATATCACTATGCTAATGAGGTGAAGAAGGTCATGCCAACTTCCACTGTCAAGTTGTTGACGGAAGCAGTAGAGATGGGTGTTGTTGGCAGAAGATTTTTAAGACTGTATATGTGTTTAGGCCATTTAAAAGAAGGTTTTATTCATGGGTGTAGACCTTTGATTGGTCTAGATGGGTGTCACCTAACTGGTCCCTTTGGAGGCATATTACTTACTGCAGTAAGAACATATCCAAATGAAGGGATGTATCCCATTTCCTGGGCACAAATTGAAGCAGAGAATACATCAAGTTGGAATTGGTTCTTGAGGCTGTTGAAGGCAGATTTGGTGATGAAAAATACTAGAACTTACACTTTCATCCCAGATAGGCAAAATGTACAACTTACTTTGTTTATGTCTGTCTTATTTTTCTTTTATGTGTTCACTTCTTTACACACTAACCTGTTAAATTATAGGGTCTTGTAAATGCTCTTGAAAGGCATTTCCCAGAATCTGAGCATAGATTTTGTGTAGTGCACCTATACAACAACATGAAGAGTTTATGCAAGGGACTTGGCATTTCAAAGACAATGTGGTTAGCAGTAAGGTCAATCACAGATTACTTCTTCAACATGAAGATGAAATCCATCAAAAAGGTTAATTACTACCTTTCTAATTTTTTTCTATTTTTTTATATTATTTTCTAATTTGGTCCCAGTTACACTTAGAATTTTTTCTATTTTTTTACCTAATAATGGCAGATGAGCAAGACCTATTTTGATTGGTTAGAAGCTAATCCTAGGTCTTAATGGTCTAGGTCTGGTTTTAGAGATGTTTGTAAATCAGATGTCTTTGTCAACAACAATTGTGAGAGTTTCAACATGCAATCAAGAAATACAGAGATAATGGGATTGTTACAATGTTCAAGAATATCCGCAAGACATGTATGTAGAGGACACAACAAAGAAAAGCATCCATGGAAAAGAAGAATACCAAGTTTTGTACCAAGGCCTTAAAGAAGATATATTTTTAAGTTTCACCTCATTTAATTTGAAAGTCAGTTTTTGTGCTAAATGTTATTATTTTGCCTTAACAATGTTGTATAACATATAATATTGTCACTTAGGGCAATTAAACTGGTTGCTAAAGCAAGTCCAGTTTGGAATGATGGAGATAAGTATCATGTTACCATGTCAGCGGGAGGGCATGATGTAGTGGTAGATTTGAAGGAGAGAAGTTGTGCTTGTAGGAAATGGCAATTGACTGGAATACCTTGCTTCCATGTTGTGGTCTGCATACATTTTCAGAAATTGGACCCTAAGGATTTCATTCATCCATGTTATAGCAAGGAGACATACATGCATGTTTATAGCCACATTTTGGAGCCAATAAGTGGGGAGCCTTATTGGGATGTAACTGAAGCTGAGGAACCATTGCCTCCATTGAAGAGAACAACACCTGGTAGGCCAAAAAAGGTTAGGGAGAAAAAAATGATGCTCCTCCAACTAGAGCCAATAATCCAACTATGCTTAAAGACAAGGAACAAGTCTAAGATGCTCACACTGTGGCCAGTGGGAGCACAATGCCAGAAGTTGTCCAAGAAATGTGTGATTTCATAATTTAACATTTATCATTCATAAGGTGATCCTATTTCAAATGTTTGCAATAATAGATTGTTTGATATTTGATTTGCCGAAAGCTGAAGAAAAGCATGGTGAAGAAGCACTAAAGTGGCAACCTACAATTCCAAGGTGTTCATATTACAAACAGGAAGGCCACAACTTAAGGTCTTGCACCTCTAGGGTGAGTGAACTCTATATTTTGCTCCTTCAACTTGAGTTTTAATTTTTTTTTTTGTAACTTTTGTCAATGTATGTGTAGAAAGTTGACCTTAAAACCAAGACCAAAGAAAAGGATGCAGAAGATCAAAGAGTGTTTAATGAGAAATTATCAAATTTTTAGAAAGCTCAAACAGACATGTGTGCTAAAACATCTGCACCAAGGAGGGCTTATGACAATACCAAGAATACCAACTCACATGGAGGAATTGTGAAACCCTTTAAACCACCAGAACAGGCAGGACCATCGGGGGTGGAATGTGTGGACAGAGATGGTGATCAATTCATAACACTAAAACAACTGCAATCTGCACTAATGAAGAAGAAAATTATGTTGGGAAAAAATAAGAACAAAGCTATTTAAGTGACTTGCTGCTAGACATTTACAACATGATATCCGTGTGTGCCAAACTATTTTAGTGAATTTGTGGTGACTTCCTCTGGGAACATTGATTTAATGCTGTGTTGTCTTATTTTGTGGTAAACTTCTTTTGGTAATGATGCTTATGTGTAAGTGAACTAAGTTTATGACAGTTTGGAACTAAGTTTATGGCAATTTGGAACTTATTTTGCGTGTTATGTTTTGGTTTGCTCAAGTTAAAGTACAACTTTCAAATAACAATATCAAATGCATAAACATCCAACTATAATTTAGCAACCCTATTTTTATTACAATCTACCAAATTTAGATACACTTAATGCAACAACATCCAACTACACTAAATTTAACTAAACTAAATGCAACAGCCACCAACTATACTAAATGCAACAGCTAAAGAAAACATGTGATTACAAATGAATTATTACACCTCTTCTACAACTTCTGTCTTGCAAATCCAGTAGAGTAAGATTACCATCCATGTCATGACCAACAAAGTTAATGTGGCATTGCTACTTGATTTTTCATCTTGAATACTTCATTCAAATAAGCCACACTCCTCCTAACTTCAGCTTCACTTTTAAGGCTTTCAAGATAGTTAATCCTCCGTAAAATCCCAGGAATGATGATTCTTGAACGCTCACATAACGGTGCATCCAACCACCGGAAATGACGACATTGGTCGCACGATATAAAACGTCGACCGACATTTAAGTTCGTCCAAGCAGTTTTGATAATAAGTCATGCTCCACATACATACCTTTCACTCATTTTTATTCAATGAATTGGTTATATGGGCATATACATATAACATACAACTTAACTTATATAAGGAGGGAGAAGGAGGATATGACCGTTGGGCACTTTACAATTTTAAGGACAATTTAACCCTTCCCTACATCCAAACTAACGGCACAATCTAACAGAACACTGACGGAAGGGTGTAATATGCAGCGCACTAATATGTCTCGGGTGCGAAGTGCAAATATGCAAACTATAGTTACCAAACTCACAATGGATCAAATCAAAGGGTTGCACATTGCAATTAACCCTATAAAATATTATACTTTTATTATGTGGCAAAGCTGGATCAGAGTGGCTTTGATAATTTGTGAGACCAGGCTTCGAGCCGGACATGAAGGGGTTAACCGTGCACGCCCTTAGCCGATAATATCACAATCCAGTTCTTTGTCTTTTCCAGATTGAAAGTCTATTAAATCAACTCAATTCACAACCAAAATCATCAAACAAATTATCAGTTGCATCTCAAGTAACAATGACCACCAAAGTCTGTTTGTCATTGCTCCTAGTCATATTCATCATATGTTCACATTCTAAAGCGTCCAATCTTACAATTACCTCCATGACATTATACTTTCAAAATAACGATTATCGAGTACTACACACATTATATGGTCTAAATTGGTCACGTTTAAAACTTACGCCTACGCGTTTACTAAATATTTCTCGAGCCTAAAGTTTTACTACTCGGGATTCTAAATCTTATATTCGTCTCCTTTCGAAACCCTAACTCTGATACCACCTGTGATGCCCCGACCTCGTGATATCCTCAGAAACCCGAACCGGGAACGCTAAATAAACTAAACAACTCAATAAATGCTTACAAAATTTAAAACTTATTTAATAACATAAAGTTCGTACAATAATCTCGAACTTCCCAAAAAGGTACGTTACCATTTAGTTTAAAGCATTAACATAATATGGGAGTAATTTGAAAGATATAATCCATTTTAATTTAGAAGTAAAATAAATTTAGTTTTGTCCTAAAATTTAAAACTTTGAATAATATATTTCATAATTTGCTAAATAATCATGAAAATTGAGAAATGTTAAGATTAGGAGATTATGAATTCATATTAAAGTAAAATGTATAATGTGTACATGAGGTTTGTTTCTTACGTGACTGTTCAAAAATGCAATTTGTGTACTTTGAATTTTAAAAATGCTGCATTTTGTATATTTTTAGTAACGGCAGTTAGTGTCTTGTTAATACAGCTAATCTGAGTAATAAAATTCAGCAAATTTGGACTGTTCAAACTTTATGCTTATAAGTTTTACATATCTTTTTATTGTATATGTATTACCATTTAAAATTAGTCGGATTAAAATTTACACGAAAAATATATTACCTGTATTTTTCAATTTTTATACATATTTATATTGCATGGACCTGTTCATTTTTTTACTTTTGTTTACGGCTACTTTGAAAAAATTTGAGTGTATCTAAATATTTAACTCTTGCTTTTTGTGATTAAAAATTAATAAATGCAAGGTTAAATTTTAAAAATAATATTTATTATATATAGTTAAAACTCCTTCTAATTAAAAATTTAAACATACATGTATATTATTCTATTAATAATTTGTCTATATTAAGTTTATGTAAATATTCCTTCTATCTTAAAATTTAGTCTTATTATGACATTTTTTGGAACAATTTATTTATATATATATTATATAAATAGAAAAATTATTTTTTATTATTAGAAGATATATTAAATTTATTTTGTAACTGTTTGAAAATTATAAATTATGAAAGTTTTTAAGTAGTTATAACTTAATATATATTAAGCCCGTTTTAGCAACTCCTTTAAATTTATCACTCAGCAGCTTATCGCTCGCCGAGTTTTTATGTACCTTATTTAGAAGTTGAATTTACGGTCGATAAACTGATTAGTTGAATGTAGGTAACGAAGTATTTTTTTTCTCAACTTTATTTAATTTTTCGCTTTGTTATTAATTTTAGTTTTAAAATATATTTTCTTAAATGTTAATCTAATTTCAGATTCTAAAATTAAGATAATTATATTAAAAAATTATTTATTTTACTTTATTTAAATATAAAAGTTATGAAGATTATCGAAACAATTATATAACTTAAAAGTAATTCTAATGCCGCAAAAAAAATCCAAAAATTTCCCAAAGCATAAGGTGGCTTTTTTTGATATGTTATTTTCTCATAAATGTTAAGAGCCCGTATGAATCCCCCAATTAAAATATGTTATTTGTATTTGGGTGAAAAACCAAAATACCCACCATTTGGGGAGATTTTCCCAAAATACCCACCGGCGGGAAAACCGCCCAATACCCACTGAATACGCATTACCATCACGTGTATTCTATTTTTTAAAAAAATACAAAGAATACGCATGTGAGACATGCGTATTCACTCAGAGAATACGCATGTCTCACATGCGTATTCTTTGTATTTTTTTTAAAAAAATATAATACGCATCTGTAACATGCGTATTTAGTGGGTATTTTGGGCAGTTTTCCCGCCAATGGGTATTTTGGGCACTTGAAGCTGGAAAGTGGTGTATTTTGGGCATTCTTTCTTTGTATTTTATGAGTTATTTGAAAAGTTATTTTTGTACCTGTACAACTCTATAACTTATTAAAATTCACTAATTATCACTTATAAATTATTAATTCATTTTAATATATAAGTTAATAATTTTAAGTATTTTTAAATATGTTATGTCCCTTTAACGTTATATGTGAATAGTGAATCTATAAAGTGGTGCATTTTGATACTTTATTAACGTATATAAATTTGTCGAGGTTGAAATAGTAGTTATCCATGCGTTTTTTATTTTTAATTAATTTATATACTTGTTATTGTCACTTAATTTCAATTATTTATTGTTAGCTCATTTGTTTGATATGTAATTTTTCTAGGCATTATGTTGTTTAAATTAGTAATGTTTATATATAAATTTGATTATTGCGTGTTTATTATATGATTGTAATACACTCGTTCATTTGCTAAAATAGACATTGTAAGTTGTAAATTAATATAATATATCAATCAATCAATCGTACCCAAAAATACCGCCTAGGGCAGTGTCTGGGGAGGGTATACCCGCAACCTTACCCTCAATCCAAAGAATGAAGAGGCTGTTTTCTCAAAAGACCCCCGGCTTGTGTGTGTGCATAAATATGTGTGTCCTAGGTAAACAATGATCCATAAAAGTAAGTAACAATAAGCGAGGCAATGATAAAAAATGATACATACCTCATCCCATGGTCTTCTTCACATGGGACTTACCGTAAAAAGTTTCATTCATTGGTTCATTGTCGTAAGCCCCTTCTATTTCTCAGTTTGCACTCCTTTTGATGCCCCAAACTCAATATTTCCCTTGGAGATCACTCTCTAAACTAAATATTTTGAATTACCACAAAACTGTCCAAAAAAAACTACAACAGAACACAACTCATCTACCATATCATGCAATTAGTCATATGGTTTTAAAAAGTGAAATTGTAGCACCTACACGAGCAACTAAGACTATTAATAACCATGAGAACAAACTACAAAACTTATTAAGTATAAGTATTAGACAAAGAAAATTATTACAAGCTACCAAAAAATGCATTAAATTACAAGCTACACATGCAAACTACGAAAATCCAAACTAATCCGCCACCCTAATCCTCCTGCGCCAAGATATCCTATCTGAGGTCAGGTCATCACTGAGGTTTAGTGTCATTAAGTCCAGCGTGAGTAGGTCAGACCAAGCCCGCCTTGGCCTCCCTCTCCTTCTCGATCCCGATACCAACGCAATCGGCCTTCTCTCACTTTTTTCGCGATAGGCGCAACTCGTAATTTATTCCTGAAAAAACCATTTGACAATCTATCCAACATGGTACGTCCACAAATCCACCTTAACATTCTCATTTCCGCCACCTCTAATCTACACTCTTGAGTCTTTTTCAATGCCCAGCACTCCGACCCGTATAACAAGGTCGGTCTGATCGCTACCCTATAAAATTTTCCTTTTACTCTCAAAAGAACCCTCCTATCACACAATAATCCTGTAGCAGCCCTCCATTTTAGCCATCCTGATTTGATACGATGTATAACATCCGCATCTATCCCCCATTCCTTATGCAAAATGGAACCAAAATGTAATATCTGGGATATATCGTGTAATTAATTTTATCCATATATAAATATTCTGTATTTATTCTGTGAATTATTTGTTAAGTGGTATATGTGTTTGGATATTTAAATATGATAAAATTTAAGTATTTTAATTTTTTTATGTCTAAAATAAAGTATAGGTAATTGTCATATTTTTCTATTTTTTTTTGTTGTTATATGCTTTTATTAAAGATTTATGGATTTAATAAATTATTTTTCCCTGTATTTATAAACTATTTTGCATAATCGGGAACCAACCGACTTCAACCGTTTTTATGCTTTTACAACCCGGAAGTCTCGGGAAAACTCATTCCTAACCTAATTGCAATATTCCGAGCATTTTCCATGTTTTGGTTTTTTCGATCCGGAGTACGGTTTTTCCCCTACGGGTCCCGGCGTAAAATTTCGATACAATATTCGTTTCGGTAAATCGATAAAACCCGTACTTTCGAGAAACGGGATCTTTTGATTAAACTATTATAATATCTTCTCGTAATACGTGTAACCAAAGCGCTGAGACCAAGTCTGTAGTTACAAAATGTATATATTTGGATAATTATCCTAAAACCAGTACCGAATTGTATCTGTTTTATCAAATAAATGTAATATTTTATATCCGATATGATCCAACGAGGTACCAATATTCCGTAAATATTAATAGCCTTTACTGTATTTTATTTTGTACAGAAAATCATTTGTAGACAGTAAATTATATAATTTTCAGAGAAAAACAGTATATTCATAATAGTTTCTGAGAATCAAACCCTAATTTGAAGGCATTACCGATATCCGATTGTGAAGCTCGAGTAACCAAAAGAAGCTCTTGAAACCTACTATCAGAATCAAGGACTTGTTTTTCTGCAGAATCAAAGGTTATTTTTCTATATTTTTATTTAATTTTGAATTATTTTGATTTAAAATATGAATTTTTGTTCCTGATGTTGTTTGTGTGATTTGATGCTTGCATGTTGTAGATATTTTCATCCTGATCATTTTGGTATATTATATGACTGATTTGGATTTCAATAACATGTTCAAATCTGTGTTTTAATTTCGAATTATGAAATTAGGGTTTATAGTTCGTATGAATGTTTTCAATTGAATTCGGGGGTTTCTGTTCTAGGGGTTATTAGATTGATTGGTTGTTAGGGATTTGTAGAGCTAAAAAAGGAAAATCGATTGGTGGTGGTATCATGTACAAACGATACCGGAATCGAGCTGGCTGGAGAAAAGAAGAACTCGCCGCCCGGCGATTTTCTTCGGGATTTTCCGGTCAACTCAGGGGTTATTAGGATGATTTGATTGCATGGTTGTATTCGTTGTGAATTATAGAGTAAATCTGGAGGAGATGGTGGTGTGAGGATGCCGAAATCGTGTTCTCCGGCGAAGCTCTGGCGAATCGACGGCGGGGCTGTCAATTTTGCAGTTTAGTCCCTGAAGTTTTGGGTAAAAAACTGTTAGGTCCCTATAGTTTCCAGAATTTGCATATTTTGGATCCCTGTTTTAAAATTTGATAAAAATCATATTTTCTATTTATTTTAATTTTAGAAATTCGATTTTAATTATTAAAAATTCCAAAAATTAATTTTAATTCAAAAATAAATATGAATGAATTAGTTGATTAATTTTAGTTGATATTTAATTAGTTAATTGGTCAATTAATTCAAATATTAATTGATTAATTGTTTTAATTAATATTAATTAATTATTAATTAAATATTTAATTATATTTAATTATTTATTTTGATTTAAAAATTTTGAAAAATAGTTTCGAGATTTAAAATATTATTTTAAATTATTTTTAAGGCTCGATAATTATTATAAAATAATTTTAAAGCCATATTGGGGAAATCAAACCCTGTTTATTATTTTAAAATGATTCAACGACCCGTTTTAATTTCGAAGAATGTTTAAAAACTCGTATTAGATATCTGAAAAATCATTTTTACACCGAATCTTGTTTGAAAAAGTATTTTCATCGAATATCTTACGTGTTATGTGCTATATGTGATCTGATTGATGTGTTATATGCGTATATGTGTATTGTTTGACTGTTTTAATCGTAACTTTCAATCCGTAAATCGGATTTGGGTGAAACGAAGGGTAGATAAAAGCTTATAACGAATAAAAACAAGTGAGAATAAGTATTGATACACACTTGTTATATTTGAGTAGAAGAAGTAAGGCGTAGGAAAGGAAAGCAAATAGTCGGTGAATAAGAGTTAGTGATCGAAAGCTAGTGAAGAGTTAGCGAGACAAGATAAGACAAGTATTTCTGAACCTTCTTGATATGTTACAAGTGTTATAAACCTTTTCAAAATATATTGCGAGTAATTGAATAGTTATGTTTTATATTGCAAGTGCTTTGAAGCACTAAACCCTAAACCCTGATTCCAGCTATTGATCTTTGAGCCGTAAGCCTTATTCTTTGTAAACCATTGATTGTTGAATACCCAGATACGAACCATAGATATACGATACTACTCCATAAATACATACAAACTAAATACCGATCACTGAACCAGAATTGTTTAACCTACAAACCTTCATACCTTACATATTAAAAGACTAATCCTTATAACCACAAGACTCTGATTCTTCTGTTATCTGATTCTTTTACCCGCTGATAGCCAATCCTTGTATTTACCATGTTGTCCCCTTGTAATGATTACAAATCACCTTATGCTTAAAAACTAATGTTGTTTATGATTATGTTTATTGATTTACATTGTTTATTCTGTTATTGTTATAGAATTGGATTGTTTTATAAAAATGTGGACCAAATTCGTGGTCAGACCAAATTGGTGGTCATGTTAGGCCAATGTGTGCCTTGGATCCAGTAATTAGAGCAGAGCTGCCTGCCTTGCTCGGGGTTAGTGCGTGACTGATCAGCAGCCTAACCTTGGTTTTTAAAATGAAAATTTAATATCCAATTCAAATCATTGCTTATCCATAAACTTGATACCTTAAATCATTCCATTAGATCATTGTTTAATCTCAATATTATCAATGTGACTTGCTGAGCTAGTTAGCTCATTTGTGCGATTCTGCTTATATTCTTTTCCAGTTAAGAAGGAACCTGTTGGTAGCGAGGATCCCCAATCAAGTGTGCGAGCTAAGATTCCAGGTTGAGCGGAATAAGCTAGCTGAAGAATTTTATGATAGTTTAAGTTTGGAAGTTTGTAAAAATGTTTAATATTCAGTTGTAAGATTAAATAGTTGGGATTTGGAGGTTTGTAATATAAGTGTGTGTTTGTGGCTTGTGTGCATACTTTAACTTGTTGCGATCTGTGGATGAAGGTAAGTAGGGTCACTGCATATTATTATTATCTTTAATATTGTTATAAGCATGTGTATATATATATGTGTGTGTGTTTGTTGTGGATCCCAAACTTCTGACCCGGGTTTGGTAGGGTGCCACACAAAATACATGAAATTATCTTTGGGGGCAATACTTGATCGCCCATTAGAACATCCACCCCCTCATCATTCAGTTGATTACTAAAGTTACACCACAAATATTTCGTCTTAGACCGACTAACACACAATCCATTAGACTCTAATATATCCCCCCATCGCTCTAATGTTATATTAACTACAACCCTTGTCTCCTTATTTTTAGTCCTGAATTATCGTAAATGGGGGGTTGAATACGATAATCACTAAATTAAAATTTCTTTCGAATCTTTAGCGGATATAGATTTAGTGCTCGGTTAGTGGTTCGGTGTTCTTAAGGTGAATAGTATTTGGGAATATAAAATGACGAACACAAGATATTTGGGGAAGTATATATTCATATATAAATACGCGATGGGTGTTGCTACACTCCAGTAAATAAATTAACCGGCTACAATCTAAGAACAACAAAGTTCCTAGCTTCTACAAAGATTTACAAATCAAATCTTATACAATGATCTAGCTTTTGTTTGTCTAAGGATTTAATTACCGGGTAACGATTATAATGCCCCTATGAATATACAAGAATTAAATCGGGCATTATAACATTAATCCGAAGAGAAGTTAAATGGATATAGAAAAAGCTTGAACTTCTCTGAAAATCTTTGCTACTAATTTTATCTCCTCTTGTCGGAGAAGAAGATAAAACTCAGAACAACACAACTGAATGTTTCTGCTTCAAAGTGTAAACTTATATCAATAAAAAATGTAAGGTTGAATATTGACCACACAAATTAATTGACTGTTCAATAAAGATGTGGCTGAGGAGAGAAGTACTTATGTGGCGACAACATTAGGCTCTCTATGGCGACCAAGGATATGTCCTTGTATTCTCATCTATGGTGACCAGTGTATCCTGTGTTGTTGCTCTATGGCGACCAGGTGGTACTTTATGGCGACCACTGGTGCCTTAGAGTGATTCTCTATGAAGACCACTGTGGTGCCTTATAGTGATTCTCTATGGCGACCACTGTGTTGTCTTAGAGTGATTCTCTATGGCGACCATTGTGTTGCCTTAGAGTAATTCTCTATGGAGACCACTGTGTTGCCTTAGAGTAATTCTCTATGGCGGCTGCTCTGTGGCGACCACTGGGATTACACAGAGAGAATAACTCTGTGGCGACTGAGGATGAATGTTTTTTCTAACTCTCCTTTGGCGACCACAGGGGCTTCCTTGGTAGTCCTTATACCTCTATGCATCACACTAAGTCAAGATCAGTTCCTGTACTGAAATATTGAACCGTACTTCCAGGATATTGCTTCTGAAGATCAATATACTGATCAGGATGACTCCTACTACAAGGTAGTGATCACCTTAGTTTCTGTAGAGCATTGCATTCCCTGAGTTGTCCCATCTTTAAGTCTTCTCTCTTGAGTCTTCGTCTGAATCATAAAACCTGTATTCCCTGATACGAATCCTCACTTAACAATCCTTCTAATGATAACACTCAGATTCCTTTCATGAAACGCTGGTGCCTAATACAACTGGTCTGGTTCACAGACGACTAGCTCTGATTTAGGTCTTCGTATTATAGACTTGATTATATTGTTAAGCTTGCCTCAACTTTATTGCTTCGTACACTGACTGTCAAGAAACAAATGCACTTTCACTGGAATCTTTTATGGTACTGTAGACGATGTCTTCATTGCTACTACAATCTTGAATACTTCATTCACTGTTCTTCACCGACACTTGAACATATAAATGAGCTCCTGTCAGTGAGTATAGCTTCAAGACTGCAATTGTCTTCTTTAACCTCTGTCTATACCATGTCTTCAATTCTTCAGATTCCTATGTTTCATACACTGTCTATCTTCAATTAATGTCAATACACTGAAATCTTCTTGTAGCACTTATACACTGAATCTTCATCATTTCTGAAACCCTAAAAGTCTTTAACCTTTATTCTTCACTGAGGTATGAACATATTAATGAACTTCTTTCAGTGACCTGTAAACAGACTTTTGGCCTTCTTCTAATCTTCCGATTCTTTGTATTTGCCTTGTCTTCATTTGTTCTAATTTCTTATGTAGTCGTAGTATTATAAACATGTCCTGTTCTAGTGTTGTTATCGTGTTGAGTTATCACGTAACCGTTCGTACAACTATGTAATCTCACCAACACCTTAATTATGACTATATCATCCGCGAATAACATACACCAAGGTACATTATCCTGAATTCCCCTAGTGAGAACATCCATTATAACTGTGAAAAGAAATGGGCTTAGCGAGGATCCTTGATGAAGTCCTATTCCTACCGAAAAATAATGAGTATCCCCAACCGGTGTTCGAACACACGTCCTTACCTGGAAATACATATCTTGTATCGCCCTCAAATATATCCATGGCACCCCTCTAGCCACCAAACTTTTCCAAATTACTTCACGCGGAACACTATCATATGCTTTCTCCAAATCTATGAACACCAAGTGTAGGTCTTTCCTATGTTCACGATATTTCTCCATCAACTGTCTAAGAAGGTGAATTGCTTCCATGGTCGAACTGCCCGACATAAATCTAAATTGATTTTCTGACACTTCCACCTTACTTCTTAACCTAGTTTCAGTCACTCTTTTCCATAATTTCATAGTGTGGCTAAAAAACTTAATACCACGATAATTGCTACAGTTCTGTACATCTCCCTTATTTTTATAGATCGGCACTACCATGCTAAGCTTCCATTCCCGCGGTATGTCACTAGTTCGAAGTATAGTGTCGAATAACCTCGTTAGCCATTGCTCTCCCTCTTCACCCAAACACAACCATACCTCTATAGGTATTTGATCCGGCCCCGTAGCTTTACCTCTATCCATCTTATTTAATTCTCCCTTAACTTCGACTCTGCTCATAGAAGGCTGAACACCAAAGTCAAGGGTAGACTCACTAACTGCTCTTATCTCCCTAACACCGATTTTCTCCTCATTAAATAACTCCATAAAATAGTTATGCCATATGTTCCGAATATCCTTATCATTCACCAGCACATGTCCATTAACATCCTTTATACACTTAACAAAATCTAAATCTCTTCTTCTCCTTTCTCTAACCTTCGCCAATCTATAAATACCATTTTGACCCTCTTTTGTACCAAGGTGATTATACATAGCCTCATACGCCTTTGATTTTGTATCCACTACTGTCTTCTTGGCCGTACGTCTAGCTTCCTTATATAAAATTCTTCTCATATCAACTTGTTCATCTTCTTGGCAACCCAAAAGTTCCCTAAAATGATCACGTTTAATTTTTACTCGCTCCTGCACCTCTTGGTCCCACCACCAAGCTTCCTTCTGAACCTGAACCTTTCTTGAGGTAATACCTAACATATTTTTAGCTACATTTCTGATTGTACATGCCAATCGATTACACATTCTATTAACATCCTCATCATAAAATCGGTCTCTAGCCAAACCAATCTTTTCTTTTAAAAATCCCTACTTTGTCTCCCTCTAGATTTTTCCATACAATATTCGGTGTCACCTCTCTATTATCTTGTACTACTCTTTTCCTCATACATATATCCATTACCAATAAATGATGTTGTGTAGTACATGCTTCACCCGGGAATACTTTACAATCTTTACAATTCATGTTGCCTTTTCTCGTAAGAAGATAATCGATTTGTGAGTTACAACCTCCACTCCTAAAAGTAATCAGATGATCATCCTTTTTTTTTAAAACAAGAATTAACAATCACTAATTCATATGTCAATGCAAACTCCAAAAGTTCCCACCCACTTATGTTCCTCATCCCAAAACCAAAACCCCCATTAATACCTACATATCCATCCGACTGAAATTTTTAAAAATTACCAGCGATCTATCATACATCATCTATTAAGACACAATCTGGTTACATTCTCTTTTCCCAACATTGCATTTACACCGTTAGCAAACAACTCACGGAAGTACACAACTTTGAAGCACACATTTGAAATATACAAATTACATTTTTTTTAAATTCAGATACACACTTTGCATTTTAAATTAAAATTTAGGTACACAATATACATTTTACTCTTGAATTTAATATTTTACTATAATATAAATGTGTATAAAAATATAAGGAGGTGCATGAAATTTTTTGGGCCCATAAAATTGATGTGTGTGGTTCGGTCCTAAGCCCAGTACCCGATCAGGATCGCCTATGCATTCTCAGGCACAAAATATCTACCGCTGGAGACAGATACATTTGAATATTACCTGGCTAAATAAGGACACCGAATATATACATATTATTAGAATACAACTAGAAAGTGACAAGAAAGTAATCATGGATCTTCAAGATTTCCACTTTTGTCTGTAATAAAGTATTGTAATGAAGTGCAATGTTAAAGAACAATATTCTAATTGTATTTCTATTATTACTTTTTCAAATGCGCTTCAACTGTGGATGCTTATTGTTTTTGGAATGATCAAGTAGCTGAAAGAGATATGTCCTAAGTCCAATCATGTATGAGGATTTAGGAATAACTTTTATGTAATCTGTTTTGATTTTATTGATATTAATAAAAGACTTATTTTGTTTTTATTGCGGGCTCTATCTATTTAAATGTTTAAATAAGATATACCACAGTTTAGAGTAAAGCTTTTTATGGATTGTGATGAGATCATAATAATGAGACCTAAAAGATGATAACTCTAAACTTAAATAGTTCCTGGTCGTAGGATTACTAACTGGTAATTAATAATCCGCAAAGATCGGTACATACTATGCTTGTTTCATTATGAAGGATATTTGTTCTCATAGACATTTGTGTGGTGACACTATAGCTAGTATGTAGGTGCTTATTATAGAATAAGTTCACTGAACATGACTCACACAGCTGAACAACTGATGGAGTTCACTCACGTGTCAGCAGTTGTTCACATAGTGATAGTTGTACAAGTATCCTTAGACTTGAGGTCATCATAGTCATCTTGTGTACACTGAACTATGCTTTGGTTTAGTTCTTAGTCTCTAGGGACAATTATAAGGGCTCTACTGGGTATATGAATTTGTACACGAAGATAGTGTATGATCAATAAAGGATCTACCCCTTCTAGTGTAGGTAGAGAGTATTCAATGCTGATCCACATATGTTAGTTCAGGAATCTCTGACCACAGTGAATGAAATTAGAAAGGAGTTTCTAATTTATATTAAATAGAACTAAGCATAGTGAATGGGAAAGCAAGTGATTAAATAAGATAGGCTTGCCACAAGTTTCATGCTTTGTATTTAATCGTGACACTGCAGGGTAGAAGGAATTAATTGTACGGTAACTACTCATTGAATAGGTTCTTGGTATTCTAAACAGTGAATCCGTATTATCCGGATAGTCGCGATATGCTGAGAAGTATCCCTCACGATGTAGAATAAATATGATTAATTAATTAATCATATTTAATGAATTAGAGAATTTATATAAATAATGATAAAATAGTTTTATTATTATTTATTTCTACTACCGGCTTAATATTGAACCTACAGGGTCACACCATAAAAGAGAATGATTTAATGGTGGAGAAATTAATTAATAATGGCTGATAATTATTTATTTATGAAATAAATAATTAATTGGCAAATTTAATAATTGATTAAATGAGATTTAATTGATTATAAATTAATTAAGAAAAAGTTCTTAATATTATTAATTAAGAATTTAATTTTTGGAAATTAAATCAAGTGAGAGAATTATTTCTAAAGTGTTTAGAAAAAAGATTAATAATTAAAAGGTGTTTTAATTATTAGTGAAAATAATAAAGGGTTAATAATAATAATATTTTATGAGAAAATTTTCAGCTGAAAATTTTGCCTATGAATATATACTATTATAGACCCTATTTTTGCCTCACCCAAAAAGATTTACAAAATCCTAATTCTCTCCATCTCTTCCTCCTTCATTACATCGTTTTCTTGGTGGATACCGGTGGAGTGCTTCACACTTGAGGAACAACTGCTAAGGATCTCCGTTCATCATTTTTGGATCGCCATTAAAGACCTCCATCGTTCCATTAACGTAAAGCTGCTTAGGTAAACATACTGAACTACGAATTAAATATTATTTTTCGCATGGATCCTGCGGAGGGTTTCATTTTTTTTTAAGATTTAAATTTACGTTTTCGTTGCGTTTATGTGCTAAAAACCCTTCAATGGCATCAGAGCTAGTTGCGAAAAGTTTTTAATTCGTTTATGTGTTTAACTGTTTTCGATATATGAGCATGTACGTGATTCGCCATGATTTGATGTTGATATAATATGCTTATATATGTATGGTTTTGAATATATGATATTCATGTGAGTTGTATAATCATAAGATGATTATGTAATATGTATATATACTGATATATACATGATTTATGTTTGTTCTAATTATGAGAAACATATTAGATACGGATTCTGAATTGGCTGCTGCAGATTTGCCGAAATCTGGGTCTGGTGTCCGATTTACGCAAACGAATACCCTATTCCATAGGTAAACGAGCGTCTGAACAAAACTGATAGCTATAGCTATCAATGACTCTTCTATAAGGCGTTTGACGTCGTTTACTGCCCGTAAACAGTGATTCTTGTTTTTCTGATTTGAGTCTGATTTTTCTGATTTTTGTCATATTTTCTTTTTATGATTAGATCATGGATAATATGATATGTTAAGATCAGATTATGTGTTTTAACATGCTTTTATGTGTTGTATGAGCATGGTGGATGGTTATGGCCTTTCTACCTTAGTGTAATGGTTTTGGTTTTGGTTTTAAATACGACTTGCATGTCGTTAATCTTTGTAATCATGAATCTCGAATGTAACTCGAGTTATTCTTGTAAGTTTATTATATTAGTTTTACTTTCAATCATGTAATGTAATTGAAGACTCAAGAAGGATATCCAATGGAGGTGATACAAAGAAGAAGACGAGGCATACAAGAACTTTAAACGAAGAAGAAGACTTATGTAATAAGTAGTTGTATTTATTTCCATCACCATATTAGATTGACCTTGATCTTTATCATGAGCTTGATAAAGATCACATATGTAACGCCCCCAAATCCGGGGTCATAGGATTTGGTCGTCACTATGAAACCTCAATCTAAATCAACCTTTTTAATCAATAAATTAAATGCCAGCGGAAGATATTTAGCATCTATGACCCCAAACTAATCCAAGATCTTTTAAGGTTACAGTTCTAGAAACAAGATATCCAAATTCCACAAATAATTTTTTTTCACTTTCTTTTAAAACTCTTTGCAACTATTCTCAATCTCAAAACTTAACCCGCTAGTATAACTTCGAAAAGAAGTATACTCGGCTGGACCACCGCCGTGGCCTCTTACGTAACCATCCAATCTTAAAACGTTTTATTGAGAGGGGTCATAATACCCGACACCCTTAAAAACTTTTATTCGCCCATTTACTTGGGCATAAAACCAAAACAACGTCATCTTTCTCAAAATCCAAAATATTTATAAATCCAGTAATTTGATAAGTAAAACATTTAACTATTCTGAACATAGAGTAGCAGAGGGTACTTGCATGATAAGCATTTTAATTCAGCGATATGTAAAACATTTATCTATCTTGAACTGAATAGGGAAAGCAATACTTGCATGATACAATTCAAAATAAATATCACTTGAACAATAAGTGATGATAGGGATACTTGTCTTTGGGTTTTTAGCAGTTAGTCACACTCGCAAACACGCATCTATTCTGACATTCTGTCTTAAAATATCACCGTCCTTCTTTTCAACACTTGACTGATATGCTGCTCCTGCGATTGCTAGAAGCTAGTTATCCAATTCCATTCCATCTCACTCTTTATCCAACATCTTGTCTTGATCAACTCGAATGATCCGCATCTATAATTAAAATATAGAACTTTAATTGTCTAATCGATAACCACTCGACGAACTACGCGTCAAAAGCCTATCGTCTACCAATATGTGATAGGGATAAATAAATTATGCTTGTATAATACTGCATTAATTGTACAAGCTGTGGGCTGCTAGGCCCAATAAAAAGATATATGATACTCAGACCAGAAAGGTTAAGCCTGATGGACCAGATCAGACTTGATGGAATAAAAAAGGCCCAAAAGCCCTGATTATTAATTAATTTCGTAATTAATTAATAAGGGACAAATCAGATGTTGAAAAGAGTCCCGATAAGGATATAAATCCTTGGAGATTAGCCTCAAGGGGACCTAAAAGGATAAGGAAACAGTTTCCTACTATCTAGGACTCCAAAGTCCATTCTAATTATGAGACTTGCCCACCAAGTCTCCTATACCAAGTCTAATTCAAGGACTCCCAACATCTATATAAGGGGTCTCACCCCCACCAATCAGAACTACGTTTTTTGGCTTGATTCTCTAATTCACAGAGATACGTAGGCATCTCGTAAAGGCAGATTGAGTCACAAAACACGAGAGCAGCCATTAAAGGCCTTGAGCTCCCGAATCTTAGTATTTAATACAGCAAGTAATAACCTTAGTTTTTTATCCATAACATTTGGCGCCGTCTGTGGGAAAAAGCAACAACAACCATGGCGAGAACACGGAGAACAATTGGAGCTCTAGAGGAAGGAACACCATCAGAGACAACCCAGGTGATTTCATCAACCGTGGAGGTTCCTCCCCATTCAACTTATGCATCTACTCAGGGGGAAGCCCAGACAGGGGCAACTCAACCTCAGCCACAAGGGACAACTCCCCCGACTATTCAAGGTACGAATCCTCAAGTTCAACAAGTACATATACCTATGAATTCTCGACCCGTCGGTATGAATATTCAACTGTTGTTACTACTAACCCCCCTTATCGGATGCCCCTTCGCCCTGAGGTTGGAGGAAGCGGATATGCTGGGCGAGGCGAAGCACGAGGGCAGTCACCCCCTATATACGAGGTTTGGGTCCTATTCCTGAGGATCGGGAATTTTCTGGTCCTTATACTGAGAGAGACTCCGAATCTTCGGATGATGAAGTGGCCCCGAGAAGGAGGCGTCCTGGAAAAGAGCCAATGGCCGATGGAAGGCAACGCCCCCAAAGCACCCCAGGGGCAAATCCCCAAGAAGTGCAGGAAAGGATCAGGGCTCATGAGGCTGAAATCCAAAGGCTGAGGCGTGATTTAGAGGCTCACCAGGCCACCAGACCCCAGATATCTCCTAGGGGGTGAAATCCTCCTCCTGTCATAGACCTGGATGGTCCGGTAAGAAGAAGGGCTGTTGTCCCAAGAACTAATCCAAGCAATCTCCTTCCCCTTGGAGATCCTGATGATCCAACTCCACCCTTCACAGAAGAGATAATGAATGCCCATATCTCAAGGAAATTCAAGATGCCCACTATCAAAGCCTATGATGGCACGGGAGACCCCGCTAATCATGTTAGGACATTCTCTAATGCACTGCTGCTGCAACCCGTGAATGATGCTATAAAGTGTCGGGCCTTCCCTCAAACCCTGTCGGGTATGGCTCAAAGATGGTACAGTCGCCTGCCCCCAAATTCTATTGGTTCGTTCAGAGAATTAAGTCAGGCTTTTATTAAGCAATTCATCAGTGGAAGAGTCCATGAGAAAAGTTCAGCATCCCTTATGAGTCTTGTGCAAGGAGCTAAGGAATCCTTGAGAGATTACCTGAATCGTTTTACAAAGGAGGCTTTAAAAGTCCCAGACCTTGATGATAAGGTAGCCATGATAGCACTACAACAAGGAACCAGTGATGAGTTTTTCAAGATGTCCTTGGCCAAACGTCCCCCTGAAAACATGTTGCAACTCCAAGAGAGAGCAGGGAAGTATATCAAGGTTGAAGAAAGCATGAGGAAGACCATAGTAAGTAATGAGCCCACTGGAGGCAAGAAGCGAAAAACTGATTTGGAATATATTGCAAAGGACAAATATCCTAGAACCGAGCAAAACCCTGATTCAACCCCCAAGAAGGGAGGACCTGGGCAAAAGTTCACTGAATACGCTAAGCTTAATGCTCCTAGAAGTCAGATTTTGATGGAGATTGAGAAAGACAGAGATGTTCACTGGCCTAAGCCCTTGAAGGCTGATCCCGCCAAGCTAGATAAGAGCAAGTATTGCAGGTTTCACAAAGATGTTGGCCATGACACCGATGAGTGTAGGCAATTGAAAGATGAAATTGAGTTCCTCATTCGAAAAGGAAGATTGAACAAATACACTGGAGAAGGAGGGGATAGGAATAATAATGGAAAGAAGAACTTTGAGGATCGTAGGAGGGACCAAGATGATCAGGGGCGAAACCCCCAGCCTAGAGGACCAGTTATAAACACCATTTATGGAGGGCCGAGACCTCGAGGGCCTGTGATAAACACAATCTTTGGAGGTCCAACTGCTGCTGGATTGTCCAAAAATTCCAGAAAGGCATATACTAGAGAGGTTATGCATATTGTTGGAGAAGCCCCGAAGAGGGCCAGGACAGAAGTAACATTGGCTTTTGATGATTCCGACCTAGAGGGTGTGAAGTTTCCCCATGACGACCCGCTGGTCATAACACCAATAATAGGAAATAACCCGGTTAAGAGGGTCCTTGTGGATAATGGTGCTTCTGTGGATATCTTGCTCCACGACACCTTTCTAAGGATGGGGTATAACGACTCCCAGTTAACACCAACCGACATGCCGATATATGGATTTGCTGGAGTAGAATGTCCTGTGGAAGGGATAATCAAATTGCCAACCACCATAGGTACGGAGCCAAGGCAAGCAACGCAGATGCTGGATTTCGTGGTGGTAAAGGCTAGTTCAACTTATAATGCTATCATGGGGAGAACAGGGATACATGCCTTCAAGGCTGTCCCCTCTTCCTACCATTCAGTCATGAAGTTTCCCACCCGAAACGGGATTGGAGAAGAGAGAGGAGATCAAAAAATGGCTAGAAGCTGTTATGTGGCCTCTTTGAGGGCATATGGAGTCGGGGGGCAGGTTCTTCCTATTGAAGATATGGATGTTCGAGAAAATGATGAGAATAGAGGAAGGCCAGCAGAAGAATTGGTTTCGGTTCCTTTAGACCCCGAGAATCCTGAGAGGACGACTTTCATTGGAGCCACATTAGAGGAGCCCCTTAGAGGGAAGTTAGTGAAATTTTTGCAAGAAAATAGTGATGTGTTTGCATGGTCAGCAGCTGATATGCCAGGCATAGACCCGGAGTTAATTACTCACAAGCTAAATATAGATCCAAGCCGGAAGACAGTGAAACAAAAGAAAAGAAATTTTGTCCCGGAAAGACAAGAGGCTATAAAGCAGGAAGTGGAAAAGCTCTTAGAGGCTGGTTTCATTGAGGAGATTCAATTTCCGGAGTGGGTAGCAAACCCTGTAATGGTGAATAAGGCTAATGGAAAGTGGAGGATGTGTATAGACTTCACCGATCTGAATGATGCATGCCCCAAAGACTGTTTTCCGCTGCCTAGAATTGATACTTTGATTGATGCCACCGCTGGACATGAGATGCTGAGTTTCATAGATGGGTTTAGCGGATACAACCAGATCAAAATGCATAAGGATGATATTCCAAAGGTATCATTTATCACTGACTTTGGTGTTTATTGTTATCTTGTTATGGCGTTTGGTCTCAAGAATGCAGGAGCCACCTATCAAAGGTTGGTGAATAGAATTTTTAAGGATCTTATTGGTAAGACTATGGAAGTCTATGTTGATGACATGTTAGTCAAGAGTCTAGTAAAGACTGATCATATAGCCCATTTAAGGGAAGCTTTTAAGGTCCTGAGGTACCACAAGATGATGTTGAATCCGACGAAGTGTGCTTTCGGAGTAGGATCTGGAAAATTCTTGGGACTGATGGTCTCAAAGAGGGGAATTGAGGCTAACTCGGATAAGATAAAGGCGATCCTGGACATGGAACCACCAAAAACTGTTAAGGATGTTCAGAAGCTTACAGGAAGGGTTGCTGCGCTAGGACGATTCATCTCCAAGTCGGGGGAAAAGTGTTTGTCATTCTTCAAATCGCTAAAGAGCATCAAAGACTTTGTATGGAATGAGGAAAACCAGAAGGCATTTGAAGAGTTAAAGAAGTATATGGCCCAGGCCCCGTTGTTGGCCAAGCCAGTTCTGAGTGAAATTTTATTCTTGTACTTGGCTGTTTCAGAGAGCGCCTTGAGCGCGGTGTTGGTTAAGGAAGAACTGAAAGTCCAGAAACCCGTATACTATGTCAGCAAAATTTTGCATGGTGCTGAGTTGAATTATTCAACTATAGAGAAATTCGCTTTAGCCTTGGTAATGGCTTCAAGAAAGCTGCGTCCTTATTTTCAAGCTCACCAGATTGAAGTGCTAACAAATCAGCCACTGAGAAATATCATTCACAGTCCCAAGGCAAGTGGGAGACTGATTAAGTGGGCAATAGAGTTGGGAGAGTTTGATCTCAAGTATAAGCCACGTACGGCTATAAAAGCCCAGGCACTAGCTGACTTCGTGGTTGAATGTACCATACCCAACCAAGAAGTCGGGGGGCAGGAAGATACCATACCTCAAGACAAGGGAGTCGACAATGGGGACAGGGAGAAGAATGACAAGGAGAAAGAATATTGGGTTCTCTATTTTGATGGAGCATCAAAAACAAATTCCAGTGGAGCAGGGTTGGTTTTGCAAAGCCCTGATGGGTTCTTAATTGAGTATGCGATGAAGCTAGATTTTCCAACCACAAATAATGAGGCAGAGTATGAAGCCCTGATAGCTGGCCTTGGTCTAGCTGGGACACTTAGAGTCAAAAACTTAAAGGTCCGTGGAGACTCGAAGCTGATCATATCCCAGGTAAAGGGAGAATTTGAGGCAAGGGATGATACGATGGCTAAGTATGTCCGCCTAGTAAGGGCTGTGATGACCCAATTTAATGAGTGCCATGTTGAACACATTCCAAGGGAAGAAAATGTTAAGGCAGATACGCTATCAAAGTTCGCTTCGTCTGAGATTGAAGAAAGTTCAGGAAGTGTGTACTTCCGTGTTTTGAAGACACGAAGCATAGATGTTAAGCTGCTGGCTCCCATAGGCTTGGGGACGTCATGGATTGATCCCATCAAGGCTCACATTCAGACCGGTTGGTTGCCAAGTGATACAACTGAAGCACGGAAGTTAACTGTTTGGGCACTAAGGTACTCTTTGATAGATGGGATTCTTTACAAAAGATCTTTCGTGGTTCCCTACCTGAGGTGTCTCAGGCCCGATGAGGCACGCTTGGCTCTTGAAGAAGTGCATGAAGGTATTTGTGGACAACACTTGGGGGGCAGGGACTTGGCTCATAAGATAACTCGTTTAGGCTTCTATTGGCCAGAAATGATGGTCGATGCCAAAGAATATGTGAAGAAGTGTGATCGCTGTCAGAAGCATGCACCAGTTGTTAGACAACCCCCCGAGATGCTGACCTCTATCAACTCGCCTATTCCCTTTGCCATGTGGGGGATGGATATTCTAGGGCCTTTTCCTATGGCCACGGCACAAAGGAAATTTCTGATTGTAGCCATTGATTATTTCACCAAGTGGATCGAAGCCAAACCCTTGGCCAAAATCACAACTAAGCAGGTTGCACAATTCCTGTGGGAAAACATTATGTGCCGATATGGAATTCCCCGTATCCTCGTCACTGACAATGGAACACAATTCAACAATGAGGAATTCAAGAAGTATTGTGAAGAAAATGAAATTGAGTTACGATTCACCTCTGTGGCTCACCCGCAAGCCAATGGGCAAGCAGAGGTAGTAAATCGGATAATCCTGGATGGACTAAAAAAGAGGATCGAGAAATCAAGAAATAATTGGGTGGATGAGATACTTCCAATATTATGGGCCTATAGGACTACCTGTAGAGTCACGACAGGAGCAACTCCTTTCATGTTGGCATATGGGGCAGAAGCAGTAGTTCCCGTGGAGATATCGCATTCCTCTCCAAGGATTCAGACTTTCAATGCTGTAGAAAATGAGGAAGGGCAGAGGTTAGCCCTGGATCTAATTGATGAAGTGCGAGATGAGGCACATGCAAAGATAGTAGAATATCAGAAAAATGCTTCATTCTATTACAACCTAAGGGTTAAAGAGAGATTTTTTAAACAAGAAGATCTAGTCTTGAGAAAAATAGAGGCTTCTGGTGTTGGACAGAAAGGAAAGCTTGCCCCGAATTGGGAAGGGCCGTACAGAGTCAAGAGCGTTCAGGGTAGAGGAACCTACAAGCTGGAAACTATGGAAGGTTTTGAAGTCCCGAGGACCTGGCACGCACAAAACCTGAAGGTTTACTACGTGTAAGATAGGTGAAGTACGATTCTCACTTGTCATTGACAAGTAGGTTTAAAAGCACCATGAAGCTTTGCTTGCGTAGGATTTTATATTCCAGTAGAATTTACATTGTCTAGTTATTATTGATTAGGGTCGAACCCATGCTGTGTAAGGTTTTGGAAAACCAGACTTCATATTAAAGAGTTTGAAATTATTTCTATCTAAGGATGTTTAAAGTTCAAATGCGTATTAAGATTGTAAAGTTAAAACAGAAAGAAGAAAAGCAACATATGAAATATAACCCCGAAGGGTGACAAGTTTAGATATGAATGAAGTTTAAATAGAAGATATACAAAAAGTTAGGCCTTGGAAGGCTGAGATTCCTCAGAACCACTATCTGAAGTCTCCTCGGAAGTCTCGGTCGTTCCTTCGGACGTCTCGGTTGTCCCTTCCGAAGTCCCTGTAGAAGTTCCCTCTGCAGGAGATGCTGGCTGTTGAGGCATTGCTTTTAGAGGCTCTTCTACCCTGGCCTTCTTAGCGACAGGCTCAAACTCCTCTTCGGAAGAATATTCCTCCTCTCCGTCCTTGATCATAACAGCAAGCTTCTCAGTAACCCCTCCAAGCTCTGGAACCCGCACAGGGCAAGGAAAGGGAGACTGCTCAAGGACCTCGGGAAACTCATCCTGGATGGCCTCCACAGCAGCATCCCAGCCCTCTTTATAGCTAACTGGGTGAAGAAGGGCATCATGCTCTACCATCAAGTCCTTGAATTCTTGGGTGTCCATCCAGCCATCAAAGGCTTTGTCCTTCTGTGCCTTCAGAATGACATTTTCGGCCCGGGCCGTCTCTAGGTCAGAAGTGGAAGAGGCCAGTTGAGCTTCAAGGGCCTCTATTTTTTGGTTGGCCTCTTCCAACTTCTTGTTGGCATCTTCCAGGCCAACCTTCCAAGCTTTAGCTTGGTGGATTGCCCCCTGGAAATGGGCGTTAGCCTGCAAGAGAAACAGCAAAAGTTCAGAAAAGAAACGTGGAAAAATAAGTAAGAAGAGCATAAGTAAAGGACGTACCGTCGCCAGAGCCTGGGCTCCAAATAGCTCATTCCCCTCTAAGTCCTGTTGAAGGAAAAAATCTTGATAGTCCACCGGGGAGATGGAATGCTTAGACCATTCCTTGGACAGCGCCGTGCTGCCCACGATAGAGTCCTTGCCCCGGATCCCCCAGGCAGGTTGAAAATAGGCCCCTGGCCTCTGCTTGGTGCGCAAAACTTGGCTGGGGCCTTCCTCGCTTGGCTCCATTGCCTGAAGGAGGAACTCAGGGAAGCGATCACCAAGTCGAGGGTCTTTAAAGACCTTCCCAGCCCTCTTCATCCTGGTTGTCTCCAGGTCCTTCGGCTTGGTAGCCTCCTCAATCTTCTCAGCCACTGCAACAAACAAAGTCAGTTAAAAATCAATGAAATAAAAGTGCAGGAAATAAAGGAGATAAGAAAGGGAACTTACTTTTCTTATTAACGGGCGAAAGGCCGCGTTCTACCAGGACGGTCTCTCGGATAAGGTCCCAACAATGGGAAGTGCCGTTGTCTTGCGTAAGGAGGTTGAAACCTCTAGCCTCCTCCTCAGACAAAGTTATGTCATTTGGGCTCCCGTCCACGGCCAGCCCAAAGGATGATCGAAACAGGGAGCCCCAATCTCCACCTTCCCAAATAACAAACAAAAAATCTTTCTTCCACCCCAAGTTGTTGTCAGGGATGGACTTCCCATTCACAATATGGGGGATAGTGGGGCGCTAGTTGATAGAAACCCAACCCGGACTTTTATCAGGGCTGTTTTTGAACTGAAAAATCTTCCTGAAGACAGCAACAGATGTGGGGACGTTGTGCTTGGCGCATTGCGACAGATAGCACAGAATCAACCTCCAGGAATTAGGGGGAAGTTGGCAAGGGCTGATGCCCACATCAGCCAGTAGCAAAGGAATGAATGGATGAAAATGGAGTCTAATATCTGCCCTTAGAGTATCCCTATAGACGCATAACGCGTCCCTCTTCCACTGACAGGCCCTGTCGGCCGGACCCGCAAGAACCAGCTTAAAAGGCTCCTTGATTTTGAAGCAGCTGCTCAACTTTTCCAGCTCCTTGGGATCCCGTAAAGCACTGATATGATCGTGCGCGTCCAGATGCGCATCAGACGGATACTCGTCCCCTCGAGTATTGATCATGTCGATTAAGGAAGTATACCTCGATCGAATAGGAAAATCGTTGGACTTTCTAGCCACGTTCATCTTGGCCAAACGGGTCATTCTTTTGTCAGCCATCTGAAAAAAAAGTAAGGGGCACGTAAATAGGCTATCTTAAAGTGGCACACAATGAAAAAATAGACACGAAAAGCAAAGGGAGGAATCTTACCTGAAGAAGCGCTCCTGAAAAAGGCTTTGAGCTCCGACTTGCTATTATTCCTCTGAGAATCTTAGCAGGAAGATGAAGAAGAAAACTAAGAAATGAGAAAGTGAGGAGTAATAGCATTCCTTTATATAAGAGGAAAAGGAAGTTGAAGGGACGAAAAGCCCATTGAGGACAAAAGCCCATAGGAAAAAGCCCAGAAAAAAGAATATTCCAGAATATTCCTAGGAATTCTAGAGCATTCTAAACAGGGTGTATTAAGCCCAGATCAATAAAAGAGGCCCAATAAGATTTTAAAAAGGCCCAATAAAAGAGGCCCAATAAGATTTGGAAAAGCCCAATAATAGAGGCTCAGTAAAATTTAATAAGGCCCAACAAAAAAGGCCAGGCCCAAATCCAATTAGGATTTGGAAAATACAATACCCTAAATTAAAGCTAAATAAAGAAGGCTAGTGGAAGACCAGGAACCAGGTGGAAATCCAGGTCGTGAATCCTGCCCGAAATCTTTCGAGCAGACACCCGAAAATAACGGGTAAAAAAGACCAGAATCCAGGTCGAATTCCAGGTCGTGAATCCTAGTCGAAATCCTTCGACCAGGAAGCAAGAAAAACAAAGAATTTTCGAACAGGATTCAGGTCGAAATATCGACTAGAATCCTAGTCGAAATCCTAGTCGATAGGCTCATGGCAAGAAGCTGGAATAACGGGACTGAATTGAGGTCGAAACTTCGACCAGGAATGAGGTCGAATAAACCAAGCATCTTTCAAAAAAAAAAAGAAAAAAAAAGGGATTAAAAACTCAGGTCGAAGTTCGACTAGGATCCTGGTCGAATTCCAGGTCGTGAATCCTAGTCGAAATCCTTCGACCAGGAAGCAAGAATATCAAAGAATTTTCGAACAGGATTCAGGTCGAAATATCGACTAGAATCCTAGTCGAAATCCTAGTCGATAGGCTCATGGCAAGAAGCTAAAAAAAAAAAAAAAAAAGAGGTGGAATTTTCGACCTAGATCCAGGTCGAATTTTCGACTAGGATCCTGGTCGAATTCCAGGTCCTAGATCCAGGTCGAAATTTCGACTAGGATCCTGGTCGAGTTCCAGGTCGTGGATCCTAGTCGAATTCTTTCGACCAGGATGGCAAGGCTGACCCCTATTTTTGACTAGGATCCAGGTCGAAATTTCGACTAGGATCCTGGTCGAAAAAGGGCTGGAAATCTGAAAAATAGGGAAAATCCCAGAAAATTAGGGAAAAATCCCAGAAAATTAGGGAAAATCCCAGAAAAATAGGGAAAAATCCCAGAAAATTAGGGGAAAATCCCAGAAAATTAGGGAAAATCCCAGAAAATTAGGAAAAAATCCCAGAAAATTAGGGAAAAATTCCAGAAAATTAGGGAAAATCCCAGAAAATTAGGGAAAATCCAGAAAATAAGGAAAAATCCCGGAAATAAGGGAAAAATTCCTGGAAATTAAGATAATTCCTGAATTAAAGGAAAAATTCATTGTAAATGTGTAGGTCGCTCCACACTTTACGGAAAAACGAAACCCTGTAAGGGAACGAATAGACTTAACTTCTGCGAAACCTAATCAATGTTTCCCAAAAGTTGGGGGGCAAATGATAGGGATAAATAAATTATGCTTGTATAATACTGCATTAATTGTACAAGCTGTGGGCTGCTAGGCCCAATAAAAAGATATATGATACTCAGACCAGAAAGATTAAGCCTGATGGACCAGATCAGGCCTGATGGAATAAAAAAGGCCCAAAAGCCCTGATTATTAATTAATTTCATAATTAATTAATAAGGGACAAATCAGATGTTGAAAAGAGTCCCGATAAGGATATAAATCCTTGGAGATTAGCCTCAAGGGGACCTAAAAGGATAAGGAAACAGTTTCCTACTATCTAGGACTCCAAAGTCCATTCTAATTATGAGACTTGCCCACCAAGTCTCCTATACCAAGTCTAATTCAAGGACTCCCAACATCTATATAAGGGGTCTCACCCCCACCAATCAGAACTACGTTTTTTGGCTTGATTCTCTAATTCACAGAGATACGTAGGCATCTCGTAAAGGCAGATTGAGTCACGAAACACGAGAGCAGCCATTAAAGGTCTTGAGCTCCCAAATCTTAGTATTAAATACAGCAAGTAATAACCTTAGTTTTTTATCCATAACAATACGATAACCCACACATAAATATAACAGACAAATACAAGACTCTTGATCCGCATATGCACATAATTCACATAACATATAAGCACATAACTCACATATCACATAATTCATATCACATAAGACTCGGTTCATCAGAAGGGTCGACTCGGTACGTTTAAAACGGAAATCGGGTCAAAAATATGATTTATCGATCAAAAATTGACTCAGAATGATTCGTAAAACAAGGGACCTTTCGAAGCAAAAGAATTTAGGACTTGAAAGTATTTTTATTGAAAGCGGAATATTTTTCTGAGTCTAGAGACGTTCGTTTCGTATTAAACGGACGAACGGTTGATTTACTATGAGTTTTTGAACATTTTTCGGAATTAAAACGGGTCTCTGAATCATTTTATAACTAAATAATAGGACTCGAACACCCAAAAATAATTTTATAAGAATTATCGAGCCTGGAAAATAATTTAAAATAATATTTTAAAGCTCGAAACTATTTTTCAGAATTTTTTTTAAATCAAAAATAAATAATTAAATCTAATTATTAAATCAATTAAAATTAATTAATAACTAATTAAATTAATTAATCAATTAATATTTAAATTAATTGACTAATTAAATAATTAATTATCAACTAAAATTAATTAATTAAATAATTTGGATTTATTTTGGAATTAAAATAAATTTTTAGAATTTTAATAATGTTTTTCAAAATAAAATAAAAAAATGAATTTTGTAATTAAGAAAAAAAAATTGAATTAAAAATAAAAAGAAAATATCAGAAACAGATTTCTGAAATTCGAGTTGGGGAAAAGAGGATCAAAGTCGGGTCTTTTATAAACTGAAACGGGTCGAGAGTCGGGTCGAATAAGAACACCAAGAACCGCCGGAAAAATCTGCAGATTCCGGCGGCGGCAGATTTTCCGGTCAGGTTCCGGCGAACCGCCGACGGGGCTCTAATCAACGCCGTTGGACTTCGTTCTTCGCACAACTACTATATCAACAACCCAACAGCACAGTAACATCGTCAACGTAAAGAACGAGGCTGCAGAACCTAAACTCCGACCAAAATAGCCATTAAAGCCGGTGATAAACCGAGCTTTTCCGGCCAAGTCTGATTTCATTAAATACTATATCAAAATCGATGATTTATATCTCAAATCAAACTCCTGAACATCTACAATCGATCCATATTATCACAAACAATAAAAAACCACTAAATCATGAACCCCAAAATTCGAATATTAACCCTAAAAATCGATTTTAAAAATTACCAAATGTTGGAACGATTTGATGGAAAATATAGATAGAGAAGATTGAGGGCTTCAAAACGGCTACAAATACTTGTGATTTGGTATTCAATAACACCTTCAAAATCGACTTTGATTTTCAGAATTCTTCAAGAACACCAAGAACACATATTCAAATAATTTTCAGAAAATCAAACCTTAATTTCTATATGATACTGAACCCTATTTTTGAAGTATAATATACCAAATCGACCAGAAAAACATGCTCTCCAACATGGAAGCATCAAATCACATCAACAACATCAAGAACAAATTTTCATAATTTAATTATCAAATAATTTGAATATAAATAAATAAATAAGAAAATTACCATGATTTCTGGGCAAAAACTAATGATTGATTTAGAAAGAAGATCTCGAGAGCTTCGTTTTGATATGCTGCACGCCCGAATCGGAGTTCGATAACGCCTTCGTTCTTGTGTTTGATTCTCAGGAATGTATCGGTTTTCTAGGGTTTTCTCTGTATTTACAGTGTTTTAACTGGTTGCAAATGAATAAACGAAATAAATGAAATAAGAAATAGGCTATTTATATTTATGGAATATTGGATCATTCTGGATCGTTTTGGATCGTTAAATTAGTTGTTTAGCCGCTAAGTAACTACAAAAACGATACAATTCAATACCAGAATTGGATAATTATCAAAACCGAGCTTTTTATAAAACACTATATACGAAAATAACGTAAAAATATCTCGTCTCTCGAGAATACGGGTTTTATTGATTACCGAAATAACTATCGTATCGAAAATCTTGCGCCGGGCCGCGCACGGGTTAAACCGTAATCCGGATTGAAAAAGTCAAAACACGGAAAATATCCGAAATTACCAGATTCGGGTTAGGAAGGAGTTTTCGGAAGAGTTTCGGGTTGTAAAAATGCAAAAACGGTTGAAGTCGGACGATTCCCGGCTTTATAAAATAATTTTGGTAATTATTCAGAAAATAATTAATAATTCATAAATCAATATAAAATCATCTAACAGTCCAAAAATTACCAGAAAAATATCACAATTATCTATATTTTATTCTGGACATATAAAAATTCAAATACTCAAATAATATCACATCTAAACACCCAAACATCAATTCTAATTATCAGATAATTCACCAAAATTCACATAAAAATCACATAAATAATTCCAAGTAATTATAATAATAATATTTAAAAATATGGGATATTACAATCTACCCCCCTTATAAGGATTCCGTCCTCGGAATCAGCAGAAGAAAGCACTAGGGATCTTATCACAAATTTTCCATTTCCAAAGAACCTCAATTTTCCATAATCTCAAATAAATCTTGTATTCCTTGTATAATAAAACTTTTACAGGAGCTTCACTGTGCACCACTGTTCGATTCACATCTTTTGACCAATTCTTCAATAGAATCGCTTTACTGATTGCGAGAAAGAAGAATAGAGAGAAAGATAGAGGGAAGAAAAGAAAGAAAGATAGAGAGAGAAATAAAAGAACAGATTGACTTCGCTATATGCCACTGATATTCTAATCGCATTGCAGTCCACTGTCGTCCTTCGTAATTCCATCACATCGCCTTACTTTGACTTGACCAGGATACTCAACTTAACTTTATTGGCATACCTTCGAATGTTTGAGATGATAAAATCATGGAATTTCAAAAAGAAAAGAATTTGATATCATAACGGGACCAAAATATGAATTTGAGAAAAAAAGTATTGTTGAAATGAAGGAATAACTGAGAGATCAATATGATCAAATGAACTTGGTATTGCGTGTCCAAATTAAGACACTACTAAAGGTTGTTAACCTTCATGTATTCACAACACACACAAGTGATGGCGTCCCATCCAACTCTTATCACACAGACAGGTATACCTTGTGTCCCCTATAGTTAGGGTTGTTCATCTCAGTCAGAATTAAAGAATATCAAAGGAATTCAAAATCAAAAGAATAAAACTGAAAAGATTTCAAAGCTGATATTTCTGGAGAAAAATAAAATCCTGAAAACAAGATTCTGTAACAAAATGATTAAACGAGTGTTAGGGAATATATCCTCTAACATATACCTCTTTTGAGAGAGGTCAAAAGAAATTATAGAAAGAGAAGGTATTGCCAAGATCTTAATATTTATCTCCAATTTGAATTCTCCAGTTGACTCGCCATCTGATTCCAGACGCTTCTTCATGTTCCAAGGATATCGATAATCTTCATCGTGTTCGAATCGTAGTAGCCTCGAAAGATTCCACAATAGAAGTTTGCAGCTTCCCGGAGTTCCATCCAGCTGAACACAACCATCTCGAAAGAATGCACCTATCTTAACTTACTCGTTGGTACTATATCCAATAGTCCAACAGGAACTCGATATGAGCTCAATCGTCCTCACATAGCTATACACACTCCTACACACTCTCGTTTCTAGTTTACTATAACCTCGGCTCTGATACCAACCTGTAACGCCCCCAAATCCGGGGTCAGAGGATTTGGTCGTCACTATGAAACCTCAATCTAAATCAACCTTTTTACTCAATAAATAAATGCCAGCGGAAGATATTTAGCATCTATGACCCCAAACTAATCCAAGATCTTTTAAGGTTACAGTTCTAGAAACAAGATATCCAAATTCCACAAATAATTTTTTTTCACTTTCTTTTAAAACTCTTTGCAACTATTCTCAATCTCAAAACTTAACCCCCTAGTATAACTTCGAAAAGAAGTATACTAGGCCCAACTATAAAATAACACAATTATAATATAATAAAATATAAATAACTTTACACAATAGAACTTACACTAGTTCACAAATCCTGGACCCATCACCTTCCAAGAGCTTCTTCTTTGCTTCCTCGAATTACGCAGCTAAACAGCGCAGCTAATCCTCACTGGAGGTTAAATTTAAAAAAAGGCAAGTATGAGCGGAAGAAATGCTCAGCAAGATCATTATGACATATATAGGGTCATTTTGATATAAAACCGACATCTGCATTAGAGCAGAACATTTAAAATCATAATTGCTGAATCATAAAATTTTAGTTGAGGAACCCCAGATTTAATTCCTTAATTATATTGAAAACCATTTTGATATTTTTGAGCGAAATGCTTCAGCAATACTTTGAATCTTGACGAGAATAAAACTCGTAAAACAGTGTTTACGGAAATATCGTAAACAATAACAACAAGAAGCAATGATTATGGAATGAATCATAAACTTTACTCAAAATCGAACTCTTGAAATTAATACTTATTTTGTTATCATATCAAATTAGATATCACTACGAACTTTGATGCTCACAAAATCCCATACTGAAGTCAATACCAATCATCTGTACTAATACCACCTTTGATATTTAACAACAAACTAAGTATTCCCAAAATAAGAAACTGAATCAAAACCACATTTCATCTTTTATCCGAAAACAAAATACTTAATAAATCATTCCCTGTAAGATGTCAAAAGCAATATAATAATTTAGATTGGAATCCTCGGACGACGGTGTGTTGCCGCCGGTGATCAGCCGCGGAGCAACACCGGTATGCCTAAACATATCCAACTAAACAAATGGGCACCCAAGGCACATATCGGCCTATTAGTATTATATCCTGTATAATACCTAACTCTCGGCTGGACCGCCACCGCGGCCTCTTATGCAACCATCCAATCTTAAAATGTTTTATTGAGAGGGGTCATAATACTCGACACCCTTAAAAACTTTTATTCGCCCATTTACTTGGGCATAAAACCAAAACAACGTCATCTTTCTCAAAATCCAAAACATTTATAAATCCAGTAATTGATAAGTAAAATATTTAACTATTCTGAACATCGAGTAGCAGAGGGTACTTGCATGATAAGCATTTTAATTCAGCGATATGTAAAACATTTATCTATCTTGAACTGAATAGGGAAAACAATACTTGCATGATACGATTCAAAATAAATATCACTTGAACAATAAGTGATGATAGGGATACTTGCCTTTGGGTTTTTAGCAGTTAGTCACACTCACAAACACACATCTATTCTGACATTCTGTCTTAAAACATCACCGTCCTTCTTTTCAACACCTGACTGATATGCTGCTCCTGCGATTGCTAGAAGACAGTTATCCAATTCCATTTCATCTCACTCTTTATCCAACATCTTGTCTTGATCAACTCGAATGATCTGCATCTATAATTAAAATATAGAACTATAATTGTCTAATCGATAACCACTCGACGAACTACGCGTCAAAAGCCTATCGTCTACCCATACGATTGCCCACACATAAATATAACAGACAAATACAGGACTCTTGATCCGTATATGTACATAATTCACATAGCATATAAGCACATAACACACATATCACATAATTCATATCACATAAGACTTGGTTCATCAGAAAGGTCGACTCAGTACGTTTAAAAAGGAAATCGGGTCAAAAATATGATTTATCGATCAAAAATTGACTCAGAATGATTCGTAAAATAAGCGACCTTTCGAAGCAAAAGAATTTAGGTCTTGAAAGTATTTTTATTGAAAGCGGAATATTTTTCCGAGTCTAGAGGCGTTCGTTTCTTATTAAACGGACGAACGGTTCATTTATTATGAGTTTTTGAACATTTTTCGGAATTAAAACGGGTCTCCGAATCATTTTATAACTAAATAATAGGACTCGAACACCCGAAAATAATTTTATAAGAATTATCGAGCCTGGAAAATAATTTAAAATAATATTTTAAAGCTCGAAACTATTTTTTGGAATTTTTTTTAAATCAAAAATAAATAATTAAATCTAATTATTAAATCAATTAAAATTAATTAATCAATTAATATTTAAATTAATTGACTAATTAAATAATTAATTATCAACTAAAATTAATTAATTAAATAATTTGGATTTATTTTGGAAATAAAATAAATTTTCAGAATTAAAATAATGATTTTCAAAATAAAATAAAAAAATGAATTTTGTAATTAAGAAAAAAAAATTTGAATTAAAAATAAAAAGAAAATATCAGAAACAGATTTCTGAAATTCGAGTTGGGGAAAAGAGGATCAAAGTCGGGTCTTTTATAATCTGAAACGTGTCGAGAGTCGAGTCGAATAAGAACACCAAGAACCGCCGGAAAAATCTGCAGATTCCGGCTGCGGCAGATTTTCCGGTCAGGTTCCGGTGAACCACCGACGGGGCTCTAATCAACGCCGTTGGACTTCGTTCTTCACACAACTACGTTTAGCAACAACCCAACAGCACAGTAACATCGTCAACGTCAAGAACGAGGCTGCAGAACCCAAACTCCAGCCAAAATAGCCATTAAAGCCGGTGATAAACCGAGCTTTTCCGGCCAAGTCTGATTTCGTTCAATACTATATCAAAATCGATGATTTATATCTCAAATCAAACCCCTGAACATCTACAATCGATCCATATCATCACAAACAATCAAAAACCACTAAATCATGAACCCCCAAAATTTGAATATTAACCCTAAAAATCGATTTAAAAAATTACCAACTGTTGAAACGATTTGATGGAAGATATAGATAGAGAAGATTGAGGGCTTCAAAACGGCTACAAATACTTGTGATTTGGTGTTCAATAACACCTTCAAAATCGACTTTGATTTTCAGAATTCTTCAAGAACACCAAGAACACATATTCAAATAATTTTCAGAAAATCAAACCTTAATTTCTATATGATACTGAACCCTATTTTTGAAGTATAATATACCAAATCGACCAGAAAAACATGCTCAACAACATGGAAGCATCAAATCACATCAACAACATCAAGAACAAATTTTCATAATTTAATCATCAAATAATTCGAATATAAATAAATAAATAAGAAAATTACCATGATTTCTGGTCAGAAACTGATGATTGATTTAGAAAGAAGATCTCGAGAGCTTCGTTTTGATATGCTGCACGCCCGAATCGGAGTTCGATAACGCCTTCGTTCTTGTGTTTGATTCTCAGGAACGTATCGGTTTTCTAGGGTTTTCCCTGTATTTACGGTATTTTAACTGGTTGCAAATGAATAAACGAAATAAATGAAATAAGAAATAGGCTATTTATATTTATGGAATATTGGATCGTTCTGGATCGTTTTGGATCGTTAAATTAGTTGTTTAGCCGCTAAGTAACTACAAAAACGATACAATTCAATACCAGAATTGGATAATTATCAAAACCGAGCTTTTTATAAAACACTATATACGAAAATAACGTAAAAATATCCCGTCTCTCGAGAATACAGGTTTTATTGATTACTGAAATAACTATCGTATCGAAAATCTTGCGCCGGGCCGCGCACGGGTCAAACCGTAATCCGGATTGAAAAAGTCAAAACACGGAAAATGTCTGAAATTACCAGATTCGGGTTAGAAAGGAGTTTTCGGAAGAGTTTCGGGTTGTAAAAATGCAAAAACGGTTGAAGTCGGACGATTCTCGGCATTATAAAATAATTTTGGTAATTATTCAGAAAATAATTAATAATTCATAAATCAATATAAAATCATCTAACAGTCCAAAAATTACCAGAAAAATATCACAATTATCTATATTTTATTCTGGACATATAAAAATTCAAATACTCAAATAATATCACATCTAAACACCCAAACATCAATTTCAATTATCAGATAATTCACCAAAATTCACATAAAAATCACATAAATAATTCCAAATAATTATAATAATAATATTTGAAAATATGGGATATTACAACATAGGATGGGACCATAACCAAACACATTTACTTTATTGCACTTTACATTTACTTGTTTATTTAATTTTATATATGAGATATATGCCTATGTTTACCATGCGATAATAGATTTAGGTGAACTTAAATCAATATAAGGCGTGCTCTAGAAAATCTAGAATAAGAATCGTTTCTTACCTTAACAATAAATATTATGAATACGATCATGAGATTCTTGTGTTTATGAAACACGTAATTGAATATGAATTTTTAATATTGAGAGAAAGGATGATTCTGTCAATAACAGATTTCTATCTGTAAGAAAGGGTTATTAAGTGACGCCTCTTGACAATGCTCCACCCGATCTGAGAATCATCTGATTATCGATTATTGATTTGAAGTATTTAATTTAAAAGGAAGAATCTCTTTATAATATGATTATGATTGTAACGTAATATAATCCCTCTAAAATTAAATAATATCAAGTAGTAATTGGCCAATGACACAACGGGCTTGTGTCGGTCATAGCCTTCCAACATGGTAGAAAGTGGTTCTTATTTTTAAATCATTGTCATTTCGTGCTACAGCCGAGGGCTTTGATTTCGAAATAAGAAATACTTGTCTATTACATAGAGATGTGTACATTGAATTAGAATCTAAAGGTCGGTACGTGCTACAGCCATGGGCCGTTGGAGACTGATTTAATTGTACAAAATGTTGGGTTAGACTTGACTTAGAATATAAGTTTGTCGTGCCACAGCCGTGACTCAATTATTCAAGAGGCTAAACTTATATTAGGGAATAACATAAGATGTAATTGACAAGAGTTGTCTGCCTATTGAACATCACATGTCGTTTCATGCCACAGCCGAGGTTGTGTGATAGAATGTAGGATCCCTATTCCCACTAGCATTGTGAATGCTTAATTTTCACTTCAGGGGTTGAAAAAAATTAGATAAACTAGTGGGAGACACTTATGAATAAAGACCCGATTCATATAGTGTTTTGAAATGAAATTGAATATTTGCTAAGTGTTGTTATGTGTTTATCATTTACAGATTTACTATATTCGTCATGTCTTCTGCACTATCACTCCGGAGCATACTAGATGCTCAGAAGTTGACTGGTCCTAATTTAGCTGTTTGTTTTCACTGTAACAAGTTGGGGCACTGGAAGAGGAACTGTAAGGTTTACCTTGCAGAATTGAAGAAGAAGAAGGGTAGTAAGACTACCGCTTCTGATTCAGGCATGTTCATGATCGAAGTTAATATATCACTAGGTCAAATTTCTACTTGGGTATTAGATACCGCCTGTGGTTCTCATATTTGCAATTCGTTGCAAGGACTAAGTGGAAGTAGGACTCTTGAAAAAGATGAGGTGATTCTACGTATGGGCAATGAAGCAAGGGTTGCGGCCATATCTGTAGGATCATTTAGTTTACATATGCCTACGGGCAAGACTATTATTTTGAATAATTGTTATTACGTTCCCTCTATTGTGAGGAATATTGTTTCTATTCCTATGTTGGATGTGGATGGTTTTTCATTTATTATTAAGAATAATGAATGTTCTATCCTTAGAGATAATGTTCTTTTTGGACGTGGCATTTTAAATAATGGTCTGTATGTATGTGACGTAGAGCATGATTTACTTCAGATTGAACAAACTAATAAAAGAAAACGAGATGATGAAAATCAGACCTATTTATGGCACTGTAGGCTAGGTCATATTAGTGAAAATAGACTGCGGACATTGCATAAGGAAGGGTTACTTGACCCCTTTGATTTTGAATCATATCCTACATGCTAGTCTTGTCTATTGGGTAAAATGACCAAATCTCCATTTAGTGGACATGGAGAGAGGGCTGCAGATTTGCTAGGATTGGTACACACAGATGTATGTGGACCAATGTCTACGCAAGCCATGGGTGGATTTTCGTACTTCATTACTTTCATAGATGATAGATCTAGATTCGGATATGTGTATTTGATGAAACACAAGTCTGAAGCCTTTGAAAAGTTCAAAGAATATAAACATGAAGTGGAGAAACAAACCAAGCACAGTATTATAACTCTTCGATCAGATCGAGGTGGTGAATACTTGAATGGAGAGTTTCTAGATTATCTCAAAGAAAATGGTATAGTCTCCCAGTGGACTCCTCCATATACTCCACAGTTAAATGGGGTATCTGAAAGGAGAAATTGAACTTTGTTAGACATGGTTCGGTCCATGATGAGCTATGCGAATCTTCCAGTATTCCTATGGGGTTATGCATTGGAAACCTCAGCATATTTACCGAATAAGGTTCCTTCCAAATCTGTTCCTCAAACTCCTAATGAGATATGGAAAGAAAGGAAACTGAGTCTTAAACACGTTAAGATTTGGGGATGTCCAGCTTATGTCAAGAAAGTTGACCCAGATAAGCTGGAATCTCGATCCGTAAAATGTAATTTTGTGGGATATCCTAAAGAGACTTTGGGGTATTACTTTTACACCGATCATCGGGTGTTTGTCTCCAGACATGCTACCTTCTTGGAAAAGGAGTTTATCCTTGAAGGAAACAGTGGGAGCGAAATTGAACTTGATGAAGTTCAAGAAGCACAAACTACTACGGATCAAGTGGAAACACCTGTTCAGACTGAACAACCTTCTGTGGAACAGCCCATTCGTAGGACATGGAGAGTGTCTCGCCAATCTGAGAGGTATTATGGCCTTGTCATTGAGAATGACAATGAGTTGTCAATCACTGATGATGACGACCCTGTGACCTATAATGAGGTTATGAGTAGTGTTGACTCAGAGAAATGGCATAGTGCCATGAAATCCGAAATGGATTCTATGTATACCAACCAAGTATGGACTCTGGTTGAGGCGCCTGAAGGTGTTAAGCCTATTGGGTGCAAGTGGGTATACAAAAGAAATTGGAGCAGATGGCCAGGTGGAGACCTATAAGGCCAGGCTCGTGGCAAAAGGATTCAAACAAAGGCAAGGGATTGACTTTGATAAAACTTTTTCGCCTGTAGCCCTGTTAAAATCAATTCGGATTTTGCTTGCGATTGCTGCTTACTACGACTAGGAGATCTGGCAAATGGACGTGAAAACAGCCTTCCTCAATGGGGAACTTGAGGAGGAAGTGTATATGACACATTCAGAGGGTTTTCTTTCCAAGGGAAATGAACACCTAGTGTGTAAGCTGTTGCGAACCATATATGGTTTAAGGCAAGCTTCTCGTAGATGGAACATCCATTTTGATGAGACAATAAAAGAGTTTGGTTTTATCAAAAACATAGATGAACGATGTGTCTACAAGAAGGTTAGTGGGAGCGCGGAAACATTTCTTGTATTGTATGTGGATGACATACTTCTTATAGGAAATGATATACCGATGCTACAATCAGTCAAAGTATGGCTATCAAAGAACTTCACCATGAAGGACTTGGGAGAAGCATCCTACATTCTCGGTATGAAGATCTATAGAGATAGATCTAGAACAATGATAGGTTTTACCCAGGGTACATACATCCAGAAAGTGCTTAAAAGGTTTAGCATGGAAAACTCCAAAAGAGGTCTCATACCGATGAGCCATGGAGTGTCCCTTTCCGAAAAAATGTCTCCTAAGACACCCGAGGAAAGAGAGCGTATGAGTAAGATTCCTTATGCTTCAGCAATAGGATCTATCATGTACGTGATGTTGTGTACAAGGCTTGATGTTGCTTATTCAATTAGTGTGACGAGCAGATATCAGTCCAATCCAGGTGAAGACCACTGGAAAGCAGTGAAAAACATCCTTAAGTACTTGCGAAGGACTCAGGACATTTTTCTTGTTTTTGGTGGTGAATCTGAGTTAAAAATAGAGGAGATGTCAACGTCGAGAGAGTTGACACACATAACAACGTAGCAGATCTACTCACAAAGCCACTTTCTCAGAGTCACTTTGATCGTCATAAAGACAAGATGGGTATTAGATACCAGAGTGATTGGCTTTAGTACAAGTGGGAGATTGAAAGAGATATGTCCTAAGTCCAATCATGTATGAGGATTTAGGAATAAATTTTATGTAATCTGTTTTGATTTCATTGATATTAATAAAAGACTTGTTTTGTTTTTATTGCGGGCTCTATCTATTTAAATATTTAAATAAGATATACCATAATTTAGAGTAAAGCTTTTTATGGATTGTGATGAGATCATAATAATGAGACCTAAAAGATGATAACTCTAAACTTAAATAGTTCCTGGTCATAGGATTACTAACTGGTAATTAATAATCCGCAAAGATCGGTACATACTATGCTTGCTTCATTATGAAGGATGTTTGTTCTCATAGACATTTGTGTGGTGACACTATAGCTAGTATGTAGGTGCTTATTATAGAATAAGTTCATTGAACATGACTCACACAGCTGAACAACTGATGGAGTTCATGTTGGATTTTAATCGCAGCGGGGGCATGGTAAAACACTTTTACACATATAAAATCCAAATAAAAGCATATAAATCGTGAATAAAAATTCGAGGGATCGAATCTAACCTTTTAAAATAATTCGGAGACAATGATCAGAGATCCATAGCAGTTGCTCCTCAAGTGTGAAGCACTCCACCGGTATCCACCAAGAAAACGATGTTAAGGAGGAGGAAGGAGGTGGAGAGAATTGGGTTTTCCAAACTTTTTGGGTTTTCGGGTTTGATGTGGGTTAGAATAAAATAGGGTCTATAATAGTGTATTTATAGGCAAAATTTTCAGCTGAAATTTTCCCATAAATAATATTATTATTATCCCATTTATTATTCTCATTAATAATTAAAACACCTTTTGATTATTAATCCTTTTTCTAAACACTTTAGAAATAATTCTCTCTCTTGATTTAATTTCCAAAAATTAAATCCTTAATTAATAATATTAAGAACTTTTCTTAATTAATTTATAATCAATTAAATCTCATTTAATCAATTATTAAATTTGCCAATTAATTATTTATTTCATAAATAAATAATTATTAGCCATTATTAATTAATTCCTCCACCAATAAATCATTCTCTTTTTATGGTGTGACCCTGTAGGTTCAATATTAAGCCGGTAGTAGAAATAAATAATAATAAAACTATTTTATCATTATTTATATAAATTCTCTAATTTATTAAATATGATTAATTAATTAATCACATTTATTCTACATCGTGAGGGATACTTCTCAGCATATCGCGACTATCCGGATAATATGAATTCACTGCTTAGAATACCAAGAACCTATTCAGTGAATAGTTACCGTACAATAAACTCCTTCTACCCTACAATGTCCCGATTAAATACAAGGCATGGATCTCGTGTCAAGCCAATCTAATTCAATCACTTTGCTTACCATTTACTATGCGTAGTTCTATGCAAATTAGAAACTCCTTTCTAATTTCATTTACTCTGGCCAGAGATTCCTGAACTAGCATAAGTGGATCAGCCTTGAACATTCGCTTCCTTCACTGGAAGGGGTAGATCCTTTATTGATCATACACTATCTTCGTGTACAAATTCCTATACCCAGAAGAGCCCTAATAATTGTCCCTGGAGACTAAGAACTAAACCAAAGCATAGTTCAGTGTACACAAGATGACTATGATGACCTCAAGTCTAAGGATACTTGTACAACTATCACTATGTGAACAACTGCTGACACGTGAGTGAACTCCATCAGTTGTTCAGCTGTGCGAGTCATGTTCAGTGAACTTATTCTATAATAAGCACCTACATACTAGCTATAGTGTCACCACACAAATGTCTATGAGAACAGACATCCTTCATAATGAAGCAAGCATAGTATGTACCGATCTTTGCGGATTATTAATTACCAGTTAGTAATCCTATGACCAGGAACTATTTAAGTTTAGAGTTATCATCTTTTTAGGTCTCACTATTATGATCTCATCATAATCCATAAAAAGATTTACTCTAAACTATGGTATATCTTATTTAAACACTTAAATAGATAAAGCCCGTAATAAAAACAAAACAAGTCTTTATTAATATCAATGAAATCAAAACAGATTACATAAAAGTTATTCCTAAATCCTAATACATGATTGGACTTAGGACATATTCCTTTCAATCTCCCACTTGTACTAAAGCCAATCACTCTTGTATCTAATACCCATCTTGTCTTTATGACGATCAAAGTGATTTTCATAAAGTAGCTTTGTGAGTGGGTCTGCTATGTTGTTATGTGTGTCAACTCTATTTCAATACAATACAAGAAATGTTACCGCGCTCCCACTAACCCTTTTGTAGACGCATGGTTCATCTTCGTTTTTGATAAAATCAAACTCTTTGATTGTCTCATCAAAACGAATGTTCCATCTTTCGAGAAGCCTGCTTTAAACCACATATGGTTCGCAGCAGCTTACACACTAGGTTTTCATTTCTCTTGGAAAGAAAACCATCTGGCTAATTGCCAGATCTCATAGTCGTAGTAAGCAGCATTCGCAAGCAAAATCCGAACTGATTTTAACAGGGCTACAGGTAAAAGGTTTCATCAAAGTCAATCCATTGCCTTTGTTTGAATTCTTTTGCCACAAGCCTGGCTTTAAAGGTCTCCACCTGGCCATCTGCTCTAATCATTCTTTTGTATCCCGTATACATAGATTTCTTTCCGGATTTCATGGCACTATGCCATTTCTCTGAGTCAACACTACTCATAGCCGCATTATAGGTCACAGGGTCATCATCAATGATCGACAACTCATTGTCATTCTCAATGACAAGGCCATAATACCTCTCAGGTTGGCGAGACACTCTCCCTGATCTATGAATGGGCTGTTCCACAAAAGGTTGTTCAGTCAGAACAGGTGTTTCCACTTGATCCGTAGTAGTTTGTGCTTCTTGAACTTCATCAAGTTCAATTTTTCTCCCACTGTTTCCTTCAAGGATAAACTCCTTTTCCAAGAAGGTAGCATGTCTGGATACAAACACCCGATGATCGGTGTAAAAGTAATACCCTAAAGTCTCTTTAGGATATCCCACAAAACTACATTTTACGGATCGATATTCCAGCTTATTTGGGTCAACTTACTTGACATAAGCTGGACATCCCCAAATCTTAACATGTTTAAGACTCGGTTTCCTTTCTTTCCATATCTCATACGGAGTTTGAGGAACAGATTTGGAAAGCATCTTATTCAGTAAATATGCTGAGGTTTCCAATGCATAACCCCATAGGAATACTGGAAGATTTGCATAGCTCATCATGGACCGAACTATGTCTAATAAAGTTCGATTTCTCCTTTCAGATACCAATATGGAGGCGTCCACTGGGAGACTATACCATTTACTTTGAGATAATCTAGAAACACTCCATTAAAGTATTCACCACCTCGATCTGATCGAAGAGTTATAATACTATGTTTGGTTGTTTCTCCACTTCATACTTATATTCTTTGAACTTTTCAAAGGCCTCAGACTTGTGTTTCATGAAACACATATCCGAATCCAGATCTATAATCTATGAAAGTAATGAAGTATGAAAATCCACCCATGGCTTGCGTAGACATTGGTCCACATACATCTGTGTGTACCATTCCTAGCAAATCTGCAGCCCTCTCTCCATGTCCACTAAATGGAGACTGCAGTGCCACTATGAAGTGAGATTTTCATCATCCCTTTTCTTTTATTAGTTTGTTCAATCTGAAGTAAATTATGTCACATTTATACAGACCATTATTTAAAGTACCACGTCCATAAAGAATATTATCTCTAAGAATAGAACATTCATTATTCTCAATAATAAATGAAAATCCAGCCAAGTCTAACATGAGAATAATATTCCTCACAATCGAGGGAACAAAATAACAATTATTTCAAATAATAGTCTTGCCCGTAGGCATATGTAAATGAAATGATTCTACATCTTCAGCAACAACTCTTGCTCCATTTCCCATCAGTAGAATCACCTTCTCTTCTTCAAGAGTCCTACTTCTCTTTGGTCCCTGCAACAATTGCAGATATGAGAACCACAGGCGGTATCTAATACCCAAGTAGAAATTTGATTTAATGACATATTCACTTCTATCATGAACATACCTGAATCAGAAGCGGTAGTCTCACTACCCTTATTCTTCTTCAATTCTACAAGGTAAACCTTGCAGTTCCTCTTCCAGTGCCCCACCTTGTTACAGTGAAAGCAAACAACTTTGCTCTTGGGGTCTTCAGCTTTTGGTGGAACCGGCATTTTCTCACCTACTTTCTTCTTCTTGGAAGGGTTCCTCTTCCTTTTCTTAGGATTGGAACCTTCACCAATTAGAAGAACAGAACTCTTCTTAGGGGGAAAATTCGATTCCACAATCTTCAACATGTTGTGGAGTTCAGGCAGGCTGACATCCAACTTATTCATGTGAAAGTTCACAACAAACTGCGAGAACGAACTCGGAAGCGATTGTAAGACCAAGTCTTGGCTCAACTCCCCATCCATGGCAAAACCAAGTTGTCCAAGACGTTCAATCAAATTGATCATCTTAAGTACATGGTCATTCATAGATGATCCCTCAGACATCCTACAACCGAACAACTCCTTCGATATCTCATATCGAGCTGTCCTCCCTGCCACATCATACAACTCTTGTAGATGCATGAGGATAGTGTGAGCATCCATATGCTCATGTTGCTTCTGTAGCTCAATGTTCATGGAAGCTAGCATGATGCATTGAGCAACATTTGCATCATCTATCCACTTACGATACACAACATGTTCATCATTATGTGCATCACTAGCAGGTTCAGTAGGCTTAGGTGAGTCAATCACGTATTCCAGCTTCTCAATCCTGAGAACAATTCTCAAGTTTTGAAGCCAGTCAGCATAATTAGGACCAGTCAATTTGTGAGCATCCAGTATGCTCCTGAGTGATAGTGCAGACGACATAACGTACAAAGTAAATTTGTAAATGATAAACACATAACAACACTTAGCAAATATTAGATTTCATTTCAAAACACTATATGAATCGGGTCTTTATTCATAAGTGGCTCCCACTAGTTTTCCTAATTTATTCAACCCCCTACGTGAAAAATTAAGCATTCATAATGCTAGTGGGAATAGGTATCCTACATTCCATTACACGACCCCGGCTGTAGCACGAACCGCCATGTAATGTTCAATAGGCAGACAACTCTTGTCAATTACATCTCATGTTATTCCCTAATCAAACTTTAGCCTCTTGAATAATTGAGTCTCGGCTGTAGCACGACAAACTCAATATTCTAAGTCAAGTCTAACCCAATATTCCGTACAGTTGAATCAGTCCCCAAAGGCCCACGGCTGTAGCACGTACCAACCTTTAGATTCTTATTCAATATACACATCTCTATGTAATAGACAAGTATTTCTTATTTCGAAATCAAAGCCCTCGGCTGTAGCACGAACCGACAATGATTCAAAAATAAGAACTACTTTTCTATCATGTTGGAAGGCTATGATCGACACAAGCCCGTTGTGTCATTGGCCAATTACTACTTGATATTATTTAATTTTAGAGGGATTATATTACGTTACAATCATAATCATATTATAAAGAAATTCTTCCTTTTAAATTAAATATTTCAAATCAATAATCAATAATCAGATGATTCCCAGATCGGGTGGAGCATTGTCAAGAGGCGTCACTTAATAACCCTTTCTTACAGATAGAAATCTGTTGTTGACAGAATCATCCTTTCTCTCATATCGAAAATTCATATTCAATTACGTGTTTCACAAACATAAGAATCTCATGATTGTATTCATAATATTGTTATTAAGGTTATGAAACTATTTCACTATACTAGGTTGTCTAACAAGCGCTTTATGTTCATTTAAGTTCACCTAAATCTATCATCGCATGATAAACTAAGCATATATCACATATATCAACATGAATAAACATCAAGGTAGGCATGTTACATCATCTAGCACATTAGTCTAAGCATTATACATCTCTATGTATCACATGAAGCATTTAAAAGCAATTAAAAACAGTCAAAAACAGCTTTAAAACACTTCATGGAAATATAAACAGTTCAAAAATTTTATATAAACTAAAATTGATCACTCCATTAGATCCGTCTCGGAAAAACAAATCCAACGGTATATTGCACGCCCAAAACGGAGTTACGAAACTCCTAGAAAATCAATTTTAAAATCAACAGACGGGCTGTAACGCATTACAGGAACGCGTTACAAGCCCTGTAACACATTCCGGTGATGCGTTACACCCCTTTTAAGCCATTAAAGGGTGTAACGCATTCCCGGAATGCGTTACACCCCTATATTTTTTTTTTGTTTTTCAGCAGCCGACAGCTTTCCTCGATTTCCGTGCAGCCGTCCTTCTCTGTCCTTTTTCCGTGCATTCCACAAAGAACAGCAGACAAACAGCAGTACAAACCAGCAGATACAACAGATGCACACATACATACTTTATATTATATATATATGAGATTTATTTAATTATGAATTTTAATTACAAAAACTTCAAAAATTCATAATAAAAAATCTATACATCCTAAAATTATGAAAAAAATACCCAGACGATCTACAACACTTGTAGAACCCAGATCAACATTCAAAATTATTCTGAGAAACGATTTCTCATCAGACAAAATTAATCCATGATATAACTTGTAAAAATCATAATTAATTCATACAAGCACATAAAATTCTGAAATTTTTACCACAGATCTATATGCATACAACCTATGCTCTGATACCATTGTTGGATTTTAATCGCAGCGGGGGCATGGTAAAACACTTTTACACATATAAAATCCAAATAAAAGCATATAAATCGTGAATAAAAATTCGAGGGATCGAATCTAACCTTTTAAAATAATTCGGAGACAACGATCAGAGATCCATAGCAGTTGCTCCTCAAGTGTGAAGCACTCCACCGGTATCCACCAAGAAAACGATGTTAAGGAGGAGGAAGGAGGTGGAGAGAATTGAGTTTTCCAAACTTTTTGGGTTTTCGGGTTTGATGTGGGTTAGAATAAAATAGGGTCTATAATAGTGTATTTATAGGCAAAATTTTCAGCTGAAATTTTCCCATAAATAATATTATTATTATTATCCCATTTATTATTCTCATTAATAATTAAAACACCTTTTAATTATTAATCCTTTTTCTAAACACTTTAGAAATAATTCTCTCTCTTGATTTAATTTCCAAAAATTAAATCCTTAATTAATAATATTAAGAACTTTTCTTAATTAATTTATAATCAATTAAATCTCATTTAATCAATTATTAAATTTGCCAATTAATTATTTATTTCATAAATAAATAATTATTAGCCATTATTAATTAATTCCTCCACCAATAAATCATTCTCTTTTTATGGTGTGACCCTGTAGGTTCAATATTAAGCCGGTAGTAGAAATAAATAATAATAAAACTATTTTATCATTATTTATATAAATTCTCTAATTTATTAAATATGATTAATTAATTAATCACATTTATTTCAACATCGTGAGGGATACTTCTCAGCATATCGCGACTATCCGGATAATATGAATTCACTGCTTAGAATACCAAGAACCTATTCAGTGAATAGTTACCGTACAATAAACTCCTTCTACCCTACAATGTCCCGATTAAATACAAGGCATGGATCTCGTGTCAAGCCAATCTAATTCAATCACTTTGCTTACCATTTACTATGCGTAGTTCTATGCAAATTAGAAACTCCTTTCTAATTTCATTTACTCTGGCCAGAGATTCCTGAACTAGCATAAGTGGATCAGCCTTGAACATTCGCTTCCTTCACTGGAAGGGGTAGATCCTTTATTGATCATACACTATCTTCGTGTACAAATTCCTATACCCAGAAGAGCCCTAATAATTGTCCCTGGAGACTAAGAACTAAACCAAAGCATAGTTCAGTGTACACAAGATGACTATGATGACCTCAATTCTAAGGATACTTGTACAACTATCACTATGTGAACAACTGCTGACACGTGAGTGAACTCCATCAATTGTTCAACTGTGCGAGTCATGTTCAGTGAACTTATTCTATAATAAGCACCTACATACTAGCTATAGTGTCACCACACAAATGCCTATGAGAACAGACATCCTTCATAATGAAGCAAACATAATATGTACCGATCTTTGCGGATTATTAATTACCAGTTAGTAATCCTATGACCAGGAACTATTTAAGTTTAGAGTTATCATCTTTTTAGGTCTCACTATTATGATCTCATCATAATCCATAAAAAGCTTTACTCAAAACTATGGTATATCTTATTTAAACACTTAAATAGATAAATCCCGTAATAAAAATAAAACAAGTCTTTATTTATATCAATGAAATCAAAACAGATTACATAAAAGTTATTCCTAAATCCTAATACATGATTGGACTTAGGACATATTCCTTTCAATCTCACTTATGTTCAATGCTGATCCACTTATGTTAGTTCAGGAATCTCTGGCCAGAGTGAATGAAATTAGAAAGTAGTTTCTAATTTACATTAAATATAACTAGGCATAGTGAATGGGAAAGCAAGTGATTAAATAAGATAGGCTTGACACAAGTTCCATGACTTGTATTTAATCGTGACATTGCAGGGTAGAAGGAATTAATTGTACGGTAACTACTCACTGAATAGGTTCTTGGTATTCTAAGTAGTGAATTCGTATTATTCGGATAGTCGCGATATGCTGAGAAGTATCCCTCACGATGTAGAATAAATATGATTAATTAATTAATCATATTTAATGAATTAGAGAATTTATATAAATAATGATAAAATAGTTTTATTATTATTTATTTCTACTACCGGCTTAATATTGAACCTACAGGGTCACACCATAAAAGAGAATGATTTAATGGTGGAGAAATTAATTAATAATGGCTGATAATTATTTATGAAATAAATAATTAATTGGCAAATTTAATAATTGATTAAATGAGATTTAATTGATTATAAATTAATTAAGAAAAAGTTCTTAATATTACTAATTAAGAATTTAATTTTTGGAAATTAAATCAAGTGAGAGAATTATTTCTATAGTGTTTAGAAAAAGGATTAATAATTAAAAGGTGTTTTAATTATTAGTGAGAATAATAAAGGGTTAATAATAATAATATTTTATGGGAAAATTTTCAGCTGAAAATTTTGCCTATAAATATACTATTATAGACCTTATTTTTGCCTCAACCAAAAAGATTTACAAAACCCTAATTCTCTCTATCTCCTCCTCCTTCATTACATCGTTTTCTTGGTGGATACCGGTGGAGTGCTTCACACTTGAGGAGCAGCTGCTAAGGATCTCCGTTCATCATTTTTGGATCGCCATTAAAGACCTCCATCTTTCCATTAACGTAAAACTTCTTAAGGTAAACATACTGAACTACGAATTAAATATTATTTTTCGCATGGATCCTGCGGAGGGTTTCGTTTTTTTTAAGATTTAAATTTATGTTTTCGTTGCGTTTATGTGCTAAAAACCCTTCAGTAGCACATGTCAGATGCAGTTGATGTAAAATACGAACAATACATAATTTAACGCCCCATATACGCAACTCATATACTGCTTAAGCACTAACTAAACAATCTTCTAACAACATAATTAGAAACAAACTTAAGCTGTGACAGGACAGTCCATAATATTACAAGTATTAAAGACAAATATAACTCATTAAATTTGCAGAATACAAATTTCATCTATACTTTCAAATCATTATGGAATAAATGTGAAGGTGGTTGGGTTCTACCGTTCAACTCATAAATTGGATGAAAGCAAACTGCACCTCAACTCTACTACCATTTTGGGACACAAATTTTTTATAGTTTACATTGTCGCCATGTCCAAAACCAAGTTTGAAGAACTGAGGAACCTCACGAAAGACAGATTCAACTGGAAGATAAAAGTAAGAATCATACGACTGTGGAGAGGAGTTAGTCGAACAGGAGAAGTTTCCAAAGGCATTAACCTACTGCTTCTTGACCAGAAGGTAAATCTTTCAGTATACGGTTTAAATTTTTCTACAAATTAACAAAATTATTTTTACTCCTACCTGTAACAGAACGACATAATCCACGCATTCATTCCCGGACTATGTGTAGAATCTTTGGAAGACTAGTTCACGGTTGGAACTATTTACATCATCAAAAACTTTACCGTTCAAGAGTACAAAACAGAAGACAGGTTCGAGTGTCTCAGGAAGGAGGTCCAACTAATTTTCTCCACATAAACAAATATCCAACAAGTAGAAGATGATGGGAAAACTTTTGCCAAAAACGCTTTGGATTTTGTGGAACACAACGAACTCAAAGGAGTGACTAAACAAACTACTCACTTAGCAGGTTCACACCAACTTATTTCCTCCATCAATCAAATACGGTTTATGCTGCTCCCATATTCGTTTTTGACGTTTTTTTATAATGCGTAGATGTCGCTGGAATAATTAAATTCAGAGAGACCATTTCTGATTTAGTGAATAGACACAGTCATGCCCAGAAGCAGTCCAAATTCACTATAACCGATGGAAGGTAAATACACATGATTAATATGCCTTTCTGTTAATGCATTTCAATCAACAAAAACTAATTTCCTTACCGGAACTTGAAGCTCCAATATCAATGTCACTTTTTGGGACCCACATGCTTTGAAATTTAAGAACCTGTTTCTCCAAGCTGTTGAACAACCTGTAATAATCATTATTGGAAGTTGTGTGTTGGTCTGTGGAACGGTACTTCATTTTCTTCACAAAAGAACTATGCCATTTTTTGTAATACAAAGTCATTTCCAATCAACTAATACAACGTTTTCACTTGCCCAAACAGATGAGGTTGATTTAACTAGCGTAGCAGCAACTGAATGCTTCGTCAACATGAACCACCACAGTGTCAAACATTTGCGAAGAAGGTAATTAACGTGGACGGTTTTTATGTAGGATACAGAATACAAAGTTATTACTGTCATTACATTTTATGACATGCAGGTTAACCAATCCGGACTTTTTCAAGCACATTTTTGACAAACCAAAACGTCTACAAACAGAACTTCTGAAAGTATCTGACATCACAAACCTGGGGGACGCCTATATTCAAGTAAAATCACTTCTCCTATTTCTTTTAAAAAATTTAGGAGAATAAATTTATGTAAATCGTTTCACAGGCTGAAGTCCTAACTCATGTGACAATACGGTCCGTGGAGGAGAAAGAAGAATGGTATTCAGTGGTCTGTAACAGCTGCACAAGGGAATTACTATGTAATGACGATGAATGGTTCTGCAACAACTGCAACTGCACCAAACCTTACCCAGAGAAGAAGTATTTCATCCATCAAAAAATTCTTCTTCCAAAACATACACGTGCTTAACTAAATCTTTCACATTTCATGAATGCAACAGGTTCAATATTTCAGTCGCCGCATCAGACGAATCAGGTGGAATCCAGGTTGTCCTTGGAGATCAGCAAATTCGAACCATTCTAGGAAAAAGAGTAGCACAAGTCGTCAAGGAGGTAAACAAATTCATCTGCAATTATAGGGAAGCACATAAAAAGAACATTACACTAACCAAATCATTTTCACTTATGCGTAGGCCGGAGGTGATGAGAGCTTCCCAACATAACTTAAAAACCTTGAAAAGGGAAAGTATACCATGAAACTGATCATTAAAGAGGTGAATGTTCTGAACAAGATTCATATCTATTGGGCTACCAATATTTGCAAAGATTTCGTAGCAGGCAATGAAGAAAACCAGAAAGTTATCGTGGAAGATGTTACCATCCAGGTGAACACAGAATTATTGCTACTTATTAGTTCAATAACTATTCTCCTTATAACCTTCGTCCAGCGTTACTAACCTGAAACAATTAGGGTTCAACATCTTCATACCACTTGGATGGGCTGTCACAACTGAATTTCAACTCGCCCCAAACCATGCCACCAAGAAACATGTAAACCCGTGTCCCCGAGATGAAAATCTACATTTTGCGTGGGAAGTTCACAGAAGATTGTAAAAACCAGAAACTTTGTCACCTATAACTATGATATCAAACTTTATGAATCTCAAACTATGTAACAACTAAGTAACTATCACTTTATTTTGCATTTAGTGGAAAGCAAATGACCAGAAATTCAAGTCCACAAAAACAAGAATTTATGAAGCATACAAATTTCAGGCTGAATAAATCCACAAATATATTAGTCATGCTAATATTACACCCATAAATAAACAGAATGTTACAGACATATTGTAACACATTAATAGACAACCTTACATTATTTTCGGACATTGAACATGGATCATAGAAAAACATTGCAACCATAACTAACTTCGTCTTCAAAATAGGAAACTACTTCTTATTTTGTAAACAATTTTTTTTATAACTATAAGCCCGACGAAGCGGGCTACAATACTAGTATACATATTATTAGAATACAAATTGACAAAAAAATCACACAGGAAAAATAAACAGTTCATTTTATTTTTTTATTTTATTTATCGTAGGTAACCCGCAGCCGCTACCCTTTGGGTGCGCACTGGGAAAAATATCTATGGCTTCTTCTCTGTATATAAAACCCTAACTATTCTTACTCTATATTAATAATACGTGTCTCTACTAATATGTCTCAAACTAATAATAAAATCTGTTCTCTTCTAATAATAGAAGTGTTTTATTATTCTAGTTAAATTACAAGTGAGAGTTCTAGACCGAATAAGATTCTATAACAAAAATTCGTAGCTGTTTGTTCTCTGTAGTTTCTGGGCTGTTCTCGTTGTATTCTCTTTTCTGGACCATCTCTGAATTAAAGAGAATTTCGTTGGCTTCGCGTGGACTGTAAGATCGTCAGAAACGGACTTCTAGAACTCAAGATACGGCCCAAACAGTATTTGCAACCGTGTAGTCCAATATTACGAATTTTCTTCTATTTTCACTTCAAAATAGGTCTAAAACATTAAAATCTATTAAATAAATATCCAAATCAATGCAAAATATAATAAATATGAGAATAAAATCATATAAAATATATATATAAATATATTCTATCAGCTACACACCAATGATATGCTGAACTAAAAACTAATCTTAGTCTTGTATGTTGAACCATAAGCATGTCAGCAGTTAGCACATCAAGTAGGTCATACCATGCTTGTGTGCACATTCAACTATATAAAAGCTATATGCAAAAACGCGCACAAAACAATTAATGTTGCAAAGTGAATATAAAAAACATAGTATTTCTGTTTGGATAGGTTGGACCAGAATATGCGAGATACTGTGGTATTGAAGCTCTTGAGCCTTTAGGAATATACTTGCCAGGTGACATCAACTATCCAGGAGGTGGCTTGTTTGATCCCTTGGGCCTTTCTAGAGATCCTCTGGCATTCGAGGAACTAAAGGTGAAGGAAATCAAGAATGGAAGATTGGCTATGATTGCGTGGCTTGGTTTTTATGCACAAGCTGCTGTAACTGGTAAAGGTCCCATACAAAATCTTGTTGACCACATATCTGATCCATCCCATAATAATCTAATTTCCAGTCTCTTGGTCATGTAATTGTTGTTATCTCTCTCGAGTCTGTACATAAACTATGAGAAGTCCTCTGGACATTCTGTATATGAATGTTATACTAAATATCATGATTTATCATCGGGTTTTTTTGATCAGTATATTGTTTCTTCTTATAAATACTGGCTTTACAACCGGTGCCATGCACGGGTTTTCATTAATATTTTTATATTTTTATCTTGGGTAGTATATAAATAATAATATAAATATTTGCGGTTGGCGGGGTTCGAATCTGAAAGTTTTAGTATTGTATAAATAATAATATAAATATTTGCTGTTGGCAGACTTCGAACCTGGGAGTTTTAATATTTTATAAATAATAATTTAAATATTTGTTGTTGGCGGGTTTCGAAAGTGGGAGTTTGAGTAGTGTATATTCTTTTAATATTTAAATCTAACGGTCTTTATCACTTGATTAAAAAGATCCGACGGTCATAAACGGGAATAGCCAAACCAACAAAAAAAACATACCAAATTATACTCATGATGATTATAGTATAGTATAGATTTAGTGTCCGTTTGAAAATCTTAGAATAAGTAACTTATGACTTAAAATCAATAAGTAACTTATAAGTTATAATGCTGTAGAATTAGTTTTACTTATGAGTAAGTTTTTTTTACTTAAAAATATATTTAAATAAATAACTTTTAAATATAATTATCTTAATTCGTTAATTTTAAATTTTAAATTAGATTTACATATAAAAATATAATTTTTAAAATTAAAGTTAATAAAAAAACAAAAACCAAAATAAGTTAAGCAAAAATACGCCGTTACTAACATTCAACTTATGAAACTTATTAGCTTATAAATTTAATTTATAAACTAGGTCAATAAACATTACGGGAGCGGGCCCTTAGACAAGTTACTTGTTATCTAAGCATGAGTTTTTGCGGATAAAAAAATTAAACTTATTTATGAAGATTTGGACCCACTTACAAAATTTAGCATAGGAGTTGAAGAATCTGTGTACAAAATCAACAATACCTTATTGTTGATTAGTTCTTCATTTTGATTGTAGGAGATTTCAGTGTTAATTGTCATTCAAGGTGGGAATGGTATATTTTTTTATCATTTTTTTTTCTCTGGAGATTTTAATGTTATTGTCATAATGTCATTTAAGGGGAGAATGGTATTTTCTCTTATCATATTTTATTATAAATATATTAAGTAATTAATGAAAATAAAATTATTGAATATATTATCACTTATCATGTCCAGAAATCCAAGTTTATAAAAATCAACACTGATACGTGATGATTATTTTCTGAGTATTATACTGTGAAGATGTATTAATAAATGATATCCACATATAAGAATCCAAAATTATTTTATTGCATATATATTATACCTAGCAGCCATAAAATATTCTGTGACAGGAGTCACAAAATAGTATTTAACTATAAAAAAGCAGAATAAAATAAAATAAAATATGTTTAGGATTATATAAAGCATATTCCGGTTGTAAGAAGGAACAATCCCCGCACAAACACAAACACAAACACAAACACATAAGACACACCCAAACACACACAAGTACACAGCACAAACACAAACAAACAGCAGATGGAGTGTCAACCTGAGACCAAGACAATAACATTAGCAGCAGCGGCGACGGAGACAACAAAACTGGGCCGGAAAAAAACCAAGCCCAGTAAAGAGGCCCGGAAGAAACAAAAGCCTAGCAAAGTATCCGTGGTGAGAATCAAATGCACAGACCCTGACGCAACTGACGACTCCTCCTCCGACGAAACCACGTCGTCTTCTCCAAAGACAATAATCCACGAAGTTTATTACAACAAGACGATAAATTCCAAGTACCCAGGTGCTCGTTTGAGGAAATGGGGAAACTGGTGTGCTGAAATTAGAAACCCTATTACTAAACGAAGACAGTGGCTTGGAACTTTCTCCACTGCTCAAGAAGCTTCCAGGGTTTATCTTGACAAGAAAAAAGAGTTTGGTGAGTTTGTTAAGAACTCCAAACCCAAATTTCACACTACCCCTTGTTGATTAATTTCTTGGTGTAATGGAGATGTTTGTTGTGTTTGACATTTAGTTGCGCACATTGATATGTGTGTTTGTGATTGTACATTGGTTTTATGCTATCCAATTTGTTCTCTTTCTTTTTTATGTGTTTTCGTTAGTTATTGGTTAACTGTGTTAGCATTGTTGTGGTTAATTTTGAGGACGAGGAAGAATGTGGTTAATTTTTTAGGATCACGAAAGAGCGAATTAAGCAGCCCTTGTTGTTTTACTGTTAAATTTAGGGCTGTTTTTCCAATAATTGTTTTGATGGAAAGAAGAGGGTTTTGTTTTAATTATACCAGGATTTAGGGATTTCGGTAATCGAGATTATGCTTCTTTTAATTTGTTTTCTTTAGTTTATGGTTAAATGTGTTGGCATCGTTGTGGTTAATTTTGAGGAAGAAAAGTGTGGTGAGTTTTGTGACAACACGAAAGAGCAAATTAAGCAGGGCTTGTTTTTAATGTTAAACTTAGGGCTCTTTTTCACGAATTGGTGTGATGGAACGAGGGGTGTGTTTTAATTATCTGAGGATTAACAGGTTTTTGTGTTAAAAATGGATACATACATATGTGCACGTGTGCTTGTTATTATATATTGTCAATTTGGTATGAAGTTTATTACTTTATACTTGATGATTGTTTGTTTAAATTTTTGGATGTTCTTAGGTTAAGTGTATGCAATTGATGCATAAAAGTGTTGATGAATAAGATAATAATTGTGATTCTTTTGGTAATTACTGTGATTTGTAGGTTGTGTATTGAATATAATGTATTCTTTGAATTGTTGTGGAAGGAGGTCGCATATTGGGAAGCTTAGTTGGTACTTTCCTAATTGTCTTGTAGATAGTGTAATTTGAATCTAGTCTCACAATTTACATACAGTTTTACTAACCTGAAGTACGTGTTAAATGAAGATAGTAGTGATAGTTCTTAAATCCAGCTATGAGTTCTCAATATCATTTCTAGTTTTCGACAAGAAGAAGCTTTCGTCTACCATAATGTAATCATTGTCAAGTTGGAAAAATTTAAAAGTATGATGTCCTTCACCATGGTCTTTTGACGTTGATAAACCCCATTCCCCAATAGCCAATCCTCAATATTAAATAGCTAATTCGTTTTGCAGATTGAGTTTATGCTATAGTCTCGGAAATGTTAAGTAAGCAGAATTTAGGACTCTCATTTGGTTTATGATCGCAAAACTTATTAGCTCCTTGACTTTCAGAAAAACTGTTGTAGTAGGTGATCACTGACATGTTTATGACCATCTATGTAGGTAGTATTGTAGCTCTTTTATTAACTTAGGCGGCTGTAACCTTTAGCTACTGAAGGTTCATTTTACAAGATAGTAAAGTCAGTATGACAAAATAAGCTTAATTACTCAGGTGCCTGATTAAGGAAATAGTTGCTGAATTTTTTTTATCAGTTTTAAAATATTGTTTGTTAGAAAAAGTAAAATAAAGTCTATATGTTAGATATTATATAGCATATTGTAGTTGTAAGAAACATAATGGGAATAATTCCCTTTAATGTTAACACATATACACACACAAAATTGTAATCAAATTATTGATTTTGTGTCATAGTTTGGTGGGAGAGCCAACATCTTGAATTGTTGGGCTACTTTCAATTGTAAAAGGCAAATTTGCTTGTAATTGCAGATGAATAATTCATATTATTTACAATGGGTTAAATATCAAAGTGGTCACTGAAGTCACGGTCATATATCACTTTCTTGATTATAGTTATCGGCGTCTCTAATGCATCACTCTAGTAGCGAGTAATGACGTACCCGTTAATTTTTAACTGTTGACCAGACGGGAATTTTTTGACCGTGACGTGTATACTTTATTTGTTTAAATAGACAATAACAGAGGATTAGGTGGCAAGTGACTAGATAAACATTGATTTTCTATTTATATAAACACAAGTAGTAAACCCATATGTAACAACACATCTGACCACCATATATAACAGATACATACACAAACGTATATCAGCAGCAAGTTTGTGTTCAATGTTGCATCAGTAGTGGAGAAGAGTATATCAAGGAAGGAATGGGTAGTGGTGCAGATGGGGGACATTTCCTGGTTGCCAGGGTTCTGGACTTAAGATTTCTACACTAAGCTTAAGAAATTTATAATTCTTTCCTCTCAAGAGTTTTGAACTAAGCTTAAATTTTTTTTTACTCTTCACCAGTTCACTCTTACCTCTATTTTCACTCATCTATATCTCCCTGGCCGAACGTGAAACAACAAAGACAGGCAGTTCACTGTAACTCACAATGCCCATCATTTTCAACCTGAGTAGAGGTCACCAACTCAGAGGGCCCACCGTTGAGCAGCAACAGAAACGTGCAAGTACCAATATTATACCCACCAATATTACCTATATCATGTGGTAAGACTGAAATCGAGCCCTCAACCTTATGAGATATGGGCACAGAAAATGTTGTAGGAACAACGACAACTGCATCACTATATTTCTAAATAACATATATTTCTGCAATTTAAAGTTTTAACACCTTAAAATAGTAGGCTTTATCTCTAGGTTACACTTTTCTATGAGTCTCTGTAACTAATTTTTGGAGGGAAAGTCTGTTTGAGTGAGTTGACAGCGGGCTCGGATGACAACTAGCTCTCTTGTGTACACATGGATTTTCTGCTGGCACACCTGTGCACATGTCCGCCTTTGTTGACACACTCAGAAGTCAGACCTCTTAGTATTCTCAACAATTATTATGATAAAATCTTAAGATTATATCCCTAGAAGTGCTGTGAATTCTCCTTGCTGCTTTGGTTATCTGTGAGTTAGCATGGTTGAATACTTAAACTGCTGACATGAAGACCCGAACATTCAGTGATGTGGCTTATATAAACATACAGACATACTGTATATATGATAGATACATACCATAGCTTAGCTGGATGTACATGTTGAATTAATATAATCTTTTTAATTCTATTCAGAAGAGTCAACTATGCCACCTAACTTTCCGTTAGGTCAACAGTTAACATTTAACAAGTTAACATTTAACAGCTTTGTCATTATTGGCTACTAAAGTGGTGCATTAGAGACTCCGATAACTATAATCAAGAAATTGATATATGCCCGTCACTTCGGTGACCACTTTGATATTTAACCCTATTTATTACAATACAATTCAGTATAGAAAGTCTTACATGGATGTGTGTGTTATTGTACATTGATTTTACGGTATCAAATTTGTTCCCTTTGACTTGAAGATTGTGTTTTGTTGGAGATAGTAGTTTTCGTTATCAAATTCAGCTTTAAGTTCCCGGTGCAAGTCTTTTCATTTCTGGTTTTCGTCAAGAAGAAGCTTTTGCCTACCATGGAATGTGCATTGCCTATTTGAAAACACTAATAAGTAAGATATTCTTCACACAACATGGCGAAAGGGTATCCCTTGTTATATGTGAATTTTAAAGCATATCCTACTATTTACGGGAAATGGATACTATTGTAAATGGAGAGTCAAGTTAGGAATAATATCAGTCGTATAGTTTTGGTGAATTCTGAATTCTCAAAAGGGTTAGTAACAGTTTTTTCTCTGTTGAGCAAGATTGAAACTGTATGTATAACTCAACAATAGTGGTTTGGATAACGTAATATAAAATAAGAACTTTAAAATAATCTATGTTCCACCAGAGTAAGTACATATTGTTTGTTTATTGGGTATATACACTGAATGTTTTGTTTGTTGCAGTGAAGAAGACGTTAACAGTGATCCATATGAATTTCATTAATATGTTAAAGTATCGGAGGAATAAGTTTGGAGTCATTCGAAGCAGTTATCAGAATCAGTGTGAAGACCTGAGGATTTCTAGTGAATTTGGTTATATTTGGTAAAACACTTAACAATGGTTTGTACGGGTATAATACGAAGGTTTGAGAGCGGAACTAGTCGTATGTGAATGTGAACCAGAACTTGCACTAGACGTTAGGTATATTACCCACTCCTCTTTATACTTGTGAAAACAAGTTCCTCGAGCGAGGTTACTGAACTGATGATCATCACAAATCTCAAACAATATATCATTCTTTTTGTTTAAAACAGTCTAATTCTTAGTGTCATCTAAGATCATGCATAGGGATAAATAATTCCTAAAATGAAAGCATACACAAGTTAAACAGAGACAAAGAACCATAAACCAATCATAAAAAAACATTATTGTGTGCAATACTATGGCTAGAGGATTCAGTCTTAGCAGACCTTATCTTATGAGAAGACACATCCCCAATCTAAATTACATTCAAAAGAATACTGCAAACACCAACATCCACGTCACATTTAAGTTATATCCACCAAAATATACTACTGGAGGTGATTCATGGAAAGAGTATTAATGCGACAAAAACATAGAACCAAATGAAGTACAATGTGATAAAACAAACGAAAATCCAAATGAGGACATGGTTTTAGAATTGTAACATTAAAACTTGTTTTAGGAGATGAGTTCAAACTCTTCAATTTATTCTCCAAGCTTCTGCTTCTTCCTGCATCATCTCAAGAAATGCCTCTGGTATCTGACTCTTAATTGATTGAGGGCCTGGTCCCTGGAAAGATATACACATTTGTGAATCACACCACAAAATGTAACAAACACCTGAATATAAACAATTAGCCACTCTGAAATATGCAGGTCGCTTACATCTGCTTCACCTACTCGGTCTTCTCCTGTCGATGACCCTTGGTTGTTCTCAATGTATTCACCTGAAATTTATATAACTTTTAACCAAAATATTCAAAACCGTATCTTACTCAAATGTAATCACCCACCTAACTACTAAACTACTCTCCATTTACTAATCACTGAAGGAGTGTGCCCAGACATATACCACCATTGCAATCTTCTTCTTCATTTTATTATTATTATTATTATTATTATTATTATTATTATTATACCATGAGAAAAAAATATGAATTGTTATAGGTCCTGTGATGCCACCTAGAGAAACAACATGCTAAGAACGAATTGTTTTCATTGCGCTGTTCAATGTGCATAGCACAATCAACAAATATTGAGATCTATTCCTATAATATTTGTAAAAGCGAAATAACAGATGTAGTAACACTAAACTCAAGGGACATAATATATATGACGCAAATAATCATGCAAGGCTTGTTTATGCTTGGACAAGTTTAAGACATAGGATCATTTTCGGATTATGTTCTATATGTAATGCTTATTCAGTAACTTAGTTTCCAGTATTACAATCAATGAAAAGAAAATTATTTAACAGTTCATGAACTAGGGGAGGTTCTTGGGCATAGACTACTGTGAAGGATATGGTTTCTTATTTATTCTATTATCATTGCTTTTAAATCTGATAATTTCATTAATGAGCCTACTGTATCATTTACAAGTTGGAGACAAGAGCTCCAACTAATTTTTCAAAAGAGGGCGAGGCTCATTTCTTTATCAAGTGAGTCACGCCATGCGCGGTCAAAGGATAATTGATATTTAAGGCACGACATGGAGATCATAGTATAATTGAAATTTAAGACGTGACGTGTATATTGTGCGGTCATGTAAAATAATAAAACGCAATGCGCGACATAGTGCACAACATGCACATTTAAATATTGCAATCGCTCTAAATACACTTTCTCTTTAAATATGTTGTCTAAAAATGTTAACGGTTACAAGTGTGTTTATGTTTCTTTTAGCTTACCACAATAATTTAAACATGTCATTTATAATCTGAATATATAATTTAAAGAATCAGACAAACCTGAAATAGGTGCTGGTGAATAGACCGAATTCTGAACTAGTTGAACAGAAGGATCAACCTGCAACAGAGCTAAAATGTCTTAGTCTCTATTCATTAATGCAGTTACAATGTTGAATGATGTAATAATCATACCGGGAGAAGTTTAGGAGCAGCCTCAGCAGGATGCAAGTGGAGTGGAGGAAACCCCATAGGCCCCTTTCCTTCTTCTCTGGGGCGTAGAACAGGGGCCGTGTTCGACTTCACACCAAGCTTGCGAGCTCTCCGCTGCTCCTGCTTTTTTCCTGGATGCAGCGGGGGCTGTCTCACAACAGTATTCACATGCATGGCATACAGTAAGATGTATTTAGAAAACAATACTACTACTTGTTAACATATTTAAACTTCATTCGTGAAATTACTATTACACCTTTGCGGATGAATATTGGGCTGGCATCGTTAAGCAACTGTATTTGGCCCAGAAAACTGCCCACCAACCTTCTAGTAGATTGTCCTCGTAATCCGCCACTAAAACTCAATACGTAAATAATTTAAATAGAAAAGACATGGTCAAGTTAAGATGCACTAGTTCAAGGATACTCACATTTTGATATCCCAGTAATATTAACCTTTTGAGCAAATATTCTTGCAGCTTGACAACTGTTTCGTTTTATCAAGTAATAATAAACGTAGAGCTGCAATCTAAAGTTTCAAGATTCAAGTAATTAATGAAAAATGTAAATATAAAATATTTAAGTTGATAATGTGCCGGTATACATGACAACTCACATCTCATCCCAATAATAACCCAGATTCAGAGTATTTTTCATTTCCTTCCCGTGGACCATCGTCGCCTTTTAAAATCCAAAATAATAAATGTCAAAAAAAATGAGAGATTATGGTCTAAATTTAATAAATAAAATCAGATAAATCAAATCAACTTATGTAAGATAAAGATTTTGGCCAAAATCCAAAATAAAACCATTTCAGATACCATAAAAATGATACAACACAAAAGTGGATAAAAATATATAACAAAAACGTCAAATGTTGCTCAATTAAAATTTTTGATTAAAAATTGATCAATTATAATTTTAATTTTTGATCAAAAATTGATCAATTTGACAATAGAAAAGTCAAATGTGACAATAAAAAAGGAACGGAAAGAGTTATAAAATTACTCTTATATTCTTATATGTGGAACTCTTTTTTTTTGACAAATTATATGTTAAACTCTTAATGTTTTTCAAAAATTATATTTAACATTTTAAATTTAAGATTCCAACTTGTCAAAATACCTAACATTTTAATTCATTTCTTCCTTTTTTTAGTAAAAATATTGAATTCATATTAAAAAAGTATAGTGTACATAGTAAAAAAATCTTGAACACACCAAAAAATTAATTACATTAATATTTGCTGACAGTTCAGTTTATTATTATGATAAATCGGATATTTTTATTTGTATACCCCCTATTTTGACATTCGTTTTTATATATTCTTCTTATGTATGAAAAACTAGGGTGTATTTTTTGCTAGAGTTTGTGAGTTTCAAAACTCTATTTGACTGCTCTCGTATTTCGCGACTTAATCTGCCTTCACAAGATGCCTACGTACCTTATTGCGTGTTAAGGATCAAGTTAAAAAACGTAATTTTGATTTGTGGGGGTGAAGCCCCTTATATAGGCATGGGATGCCTTGAAGTAGAATAAGGTTAGAAGACTTGGTGGACAAGTCTCCGATTTAGAATGAACTTTGGAATCCTAGAAAGTAGGAAACTGATTTCTTGTCGCATGAGATTCCTTGGAGGTCAATCTCCAAGAAATTATATCCTTATTTGGACTCTATTTATCAGCTGATTTTTCCCATATTTATTAATTACGAAAATAATCAATATTATGGGCTTTTGGGCCCTTTTAAACGGGCCTTACTTGTAGCCCAAATCGGGCATAATTAATACGATATTAATTATGCAATAAGGATTTATTTTATTCTCTATCATTTGCCCCCCAACTTCTATGAAATCGTCCAGGATTTTATAGAAGTTAAGTTTTTACTCCTTTGCAGGGTATCGTTTTTAATGCAAAGTGTGGAGCGACCTACACATTTGCAGTGATTTGCCTTATTCGAGGTTTCAGGGTATTTACTGGAATTTTCATATTTTCCATATTTATTTTCCCACCTTATTCCTATTTTTAAAATTTTCTGGTATTTTTCTCTTATTTTTCATGATTTTCCTTATTTTTTCAGGATTTTTCCTTATTTTCCAGGATTTTCCCTTATTTTGGTGCTAACTTCTACCATGAAGCATTACTACCCGACCAGGATTCTGCTCGAAATCGGTCATGAATCTGGTCGACTTATTGCTTTTTTGGTCACTCTGGTCGAGTGACAGATCGACCAGGATTCTGCTCGAAATCGACCAGGATTTTGGCCGACTAATCGCTTCTTTGTCACTCTGGTCGAGTGACAAATCGACCAGGATTCTGCTCGAAATCGACGAGGATTTTGGTCGACTAATCGCTATTTTGGTCGCTCTGGTCGAGTGATAAATCAACCAGGATTCTACTCAAAATCGACCAAGATTTCAACATACATCGACCATGATTTTAATCGACTTTTGGTCTTTCTGATCACTCTTGTCGAGTGAAAAATAGACCAGGATTTCAACCTACATCGACCAGGACTCTGATCGACTAATGGTCTTTTCAATTATCCTCGAACCTTCTAGATTATTCTAGATGTGTCTATTTCATGGGCTTTTCTATTTGGGCCTTGCCTTGGTGGGATTTCATTAACTCTCAATGTCGATTAATCTTCCCACTTGTTGCTATATAAGAGTAGGATGAAGTGGAGTTCCTCACTTCACTCTCTACTAAAAAATCCTCTCATTCCTCCCTCTAAAAAGGCGATTTCAGCGTTTTCTCCATCATCATATTCCGAGTTTTTCCATCGTCTCCATCCTTTTCTGCAAATCCAAGCCTCCCTCCAAAGCATTTTAATGGCGGATCGCGACCTTGCTAGGATGGCCAAGATGAATACTTCCAACGCGGTACTCCAATCCAAATATGTTCTTCATATTCATCTCTTATTGACATGATTAATGTTAGGGGGGATGAATATCCTTCCCTTTATGAATTAGATTCTTATAATCACGGTAATAACTATCACGAATTAGACGGTAGAATAGAGAGTTATAATATTTTATATAAGCTTCCCCCCTTGTCTTAGGATCACTCCTGCCACCCCTGGTAACCGAACTTGTCAATGGGAAGGGGATACAATATTTATTTACCGAGGAGCCTTAGTAGCCGACCATAGGTTTCCATTTCATGAATTCATTCCCCGCATACTTGCAGATGTTCAAATAAACCCCTGTCAACTCTCTCCAAATGCATGGAGGAATATTATTTGTTTTATGGTTTTGTGCCTTAGAGTATCTCCAATAGGCTCTTTAAACATTCTCTTAAGTCTAAAAATAAGGAGTATGGCTCAAAATGAAGCTCCAGGAGACTCTTAGAGGCTCTTTAAAACTCTAAGAGGCTTTTCTCTCTCCTCTCTTTTAAGAGCAACTAGTAGCTCTTAACTTATATTTTATTAATAAAATTTGAATACCTACCAATTATTACACAATCTTTGGTCATAGGGAATTGATTTATTAATAAATTATGAATAAAGAGCTAATATAAAGAGTATTGTTAGAGTTTGACACATTAACCTATGTAATAACTTGTTAAGAGTCACTTTTTTAACATTATTTTGAAGAATAAATTAGGAGACTCTTGGAGATGCTCTTAGAAATAATTTCCCCCTCTCCGTTCCCCTCTTCAGAAAAATATTTAAATTTTACAACAGCCATCTAACCTAAATGGGTTGGGTTTTAATTCGCCGAAGGCCTAGGTGTCCCCGTATTTTTGATGGTAATCCCATTATTGAAAATAACCCAAAATGGAGAGATGAATTTGTTAGACTAACATGGACTGAGGGCGATTGGGCTACCTTATTCCGTAGGCCCTTTTGTAAGGTAGTTGATCGTAGCCTAGCCAGTATTAGGCTATCTGATAAGGAGGAGGCTGCTTATCAAGCCCTTACCGCGAACAACGGCCAAACATATACTTGGACTCTCTTAGAAGAATTCTCATTGAAGAGAGTTGGCCTTTCTCAGGCCACTGACAAGGGTAACTTTACATGTATTTTTCCTTTTTTATGTCTTATTTTATTATAATTCAATCACTTACGGGCTTCAATGTTTATGTTTCAGCCTGCGAAGCTATCAACAACATCAACTGGCCCAAGGATGGCGAATCAGGCCGTCAAAATAGGGCCAAACTCAACAAAGATCCAAGGAAGAAACTTGATGCTCCCACCTTCCTGAAGCCATATGTTCCTGATGTTGCTTTGGGAGATGATGTGGATCCCCCAATCAAGGGGCATGCTTATAGGACCAACTGGGGCTTTAGGAGAGACGACACGGTGGTTGGGTCCATCAAGCATGCAAAATATTGGTCCTACCATTCTATCACTCCCTAGGACTACACTGACATTGTTACAGGGAATAATATTGAGACTATTGAGCATCTGAGTTCTCAAGCCTAAGCCTCAGTAATTTATCTACTATCCTTGTCTTTTATTTCTCCCTTTCTATTATAGTCTCTCATCGAACTTTCCTCCTTGTGTAGAGCAATGCCTATTTCCAGGAAGTACTTCACCAGGCCAAGTCCTGGAAGGGTAACTCAGATGACTTTGAGAAGGAAATGAATAAGTGGAAGGAAAGGATTGGGATCCTTGAGAAGAAATTGAAGAATAAGGACGAAGAGCTGTCCAAAGCCCATGCTGAGCTGGTAAAGCTTCGTAGTGATAAGGAGGCCCACATTGATGACTATATGGACTCCCAAAAGTTCAAATACTTAGTGGAGATACATGATACGGGTCTCTATCCTATTCAATTAACACAAGGATGGGATGCTGCAGTGAAGGAGGTGATAGAAAAACATCATGGCTTGATAAAGGCCAAGGATTTTATTAGTCCCGAGCAGCTAGAAACTGAGGACAACTTGGATGCTCTTTTTTATTCCCCCATGCAGAAAGATCGCATTCTTGATCATAGCACTACCTCTCCTCCATCCTTTCCAGCCAAAAAATCATAAACTTCCGCTAACGCTCAAGGGGAAGGGCGCAATGGAGAGGAGAAGGACAATGATGGATCAACTAGGGACGAATAGAGCTCTAATTAGTCTTTCATGACTTGTATTTTTTTTATTGTACTTTGAACATATCACCCTTCAGGGTTTATTAATATTATTGTCTTTTTCTGTGTATCTCGCAAGTTTTAATAGTCATTTCCTTGTTTTCATTATTTGTTATACATAACATTTAAGTTTACAAACAAAGCATTAATTTAGCTCAAGTGTATGACTTGGTTTTTCAAAGCCTAGTAAAAAACTCAAAGAATGATAATTTGGTCTTTCAAAACTGAGTAAATCATAACTCCAAGATCCTAACTTGGTCTTTCAAAACCTTACATAAAATGGGTCCAACCCTCATGATTATGAACTAGAATATAAATCCTAAACAAGCAAAGTTTCATGGTGCTTTTGAACCTTTCTACTAATATGTAAACTCTTCTTTTCTAAGGAGCTATATATAATAAATCTTCAGGTTTTGAGCATGCCAAGTCCTTGGTAATTCATCCCCATCCATAGTTTTCAACTTGTAGGATCCTCTTCCTTGAACGCTCTTAACCTTGTACGACCCTTCCCAATTTGGGGCGAGTTTTCTTTTCTGCCCTACTCCAGAGGCTTCCACCTTCCTTAAGACCAAATCTCCTTGCTTGAAGAATCTTTCTTTCACCCTCAGGTTGTAATAAAAAAAGCTTTCTTTTGATATTCCACAATCTTTCCATGTGCTTCATCCCGCACTTCATCTATTAAATCCAGGGTTAATCTTTGGCATTCCTCACTTTTTTCAGCATTGTATGCTTGGATTCTTGGGGACGAATGTGATATCTCTAATGGAACGAGTGCTTCTTCCCCGTATGCTAACATAAATGGTGTTGCTCCCGTTGTGACTCTACAAGTGGTCTTGTAAGCCTAAATTATTGGAAGTATCTTATCTACCCAGTTATTCATGTACTTTTCAATCCTCTTCTTTAATCCATCTAAAATAATTCGATTCTCAACCTCTGCTTTCCCGTTGGCTTGAGGATGAGAAACATAAGTGACTCGCAGCTCGATCTAATTCTCTTCACAATACTTTATGAATTCCTCGTTATTGAATTACGTTTCATTATCGGTTACCAAGATTCAGGGAATCCCATATCTATACATGATACTTTCCTATAGAAATTGAGCAACTTGTTTAGTTGTAATCTTGGCCAATGGCTTTGCTTCGATCCATTTAGTAAAGTAATCAATTGCTACAATTAAGAATATCCGTTCCCCAAATAGCAAACGAGATTGGAGAGTTTATGGAAGTAAGCATTTCAGGTGGCTGTCGTACTACAGGGGCATGCTTTTGATAACGATCATATCTATTCTCGTATTCTTTGGCATCAACCATCATTTCTAGGCCTAAACGAGTGATTTTGTGGGCTAAGGCCCTGCCCCCAAGTGTTGACCACATATACCTTCATGTACTTCTTCCAGGGAAAGTCGGGCCTCATCTGACCTGAGGGACCTTAGATAAGGAATTACAAAAGACCTCTTATAAAGAATCCCATCAATTAAAGAATATCTCAGGGTTCATATAGACAGTCTTCTTGCCTCCACTACATCACTAGGAAGTCATCCAGTTTGTAGATGAGCCTTAATTGGATCTATCCATGACTCTCCAAGTCCTATGGGGCCAACCAACTTAACACCAAAGCTCATTTTCTTCAAAACACAGAAGTATATGCTTCTAGAACTATTCTCAATCTCAGAATATGGAAATTTAGATAACGCATATGCCTTAGCATTTCTTCCCTAAGAATATGCTCAACATGACACTCGTCAAATTGAGTCATCACAGCTCTCACTAAGCGTACATACTTCACCATGGTCTCATACCTTGTTTCAAACTCTCCCTTAACTTGGGACACTACAAGTTTTGAATCCCCACATGCCTTCAAGTTCTTGACCCTTAATGTCCCAGCTAGGCCTGGTCCAGCGATTAGAGCTTCATACTCAGCCTCATTATTTGTGGTAGGAAAATCTAACTTTATAGCATATTCAATTAGGAAGCCATCAGGGCTTTGTAAAACTAGCCCTGCTCCATTTGAATTTATTTTTGATTCCCCATCAAAATAAACTACCCAAAATTCCTTGTCCTTGACCTACACTCTTTCATTCTCCTCTTTTCCCCCATGCCTTGAGGTATAATATCTTTCTTCCCCCCGACTTCTTAGTTGGGGATAGTACACTCAACCACGAAGTCAGCCAAAGCTTGGGCTTTTATCGACATTCGTGGCTTATACTTAATATCAAATTCCCCCAGCTCTATGGCCCATTTAATCAGCCTTTCACTGGCTTTAGGACTGTGAATGATGTTACTCAAAGCCTGATTTGTTAGCACCTCAATCTTATGAGCTTGGAAGTAAGGATGTAACTTCCTTGAGGCCATCACCAAGGCTTAAGCAAACTTTTCTATAGTCGAATAATTCAACTCAGCCCCATGCAGAATTTTACTGACATAATATATGGGTTTCTGAACTTTAAGTTCCTCCTTCACCAATACAGCGCTCAGTGCATTTTCAGAAACAACCAAATATAAGTACATGGTCTCACCCAAGACTGGCTTAGCCAACAAAGGGGGCTTGAACCATGTATTTCTTCAACTCTTTGAATGCCATATGGCTTTCATCGGTCCATATAAAGCTTTCAATTTCTTCAATGCTTTAAAAAATGGCAAGCACTTGTCTCCGGACTTAGAGATGAAACGTCCCAAAGCTGCAACCCTTCCGGTAAGCTTTTGGACATCTTTTACGGAACATGGAGACTCCATGTTCAAGATGGCCCTTATCTTGTCTGGATTGGCCTCAATTCCTCTCTTAGAATCCATTAATCCTAGGAATTTTTCAGAAATTACTCCGAAAGCACACTTCGCAGGATTTAACATCATTTTATGGTATCTTAAGACCCGAAAAACTTCCCTTAAGTGGATTATATGATCTGCCTTCTTGAGGCTTTTTACTAGTATATCGTCCACATAAATCTTCATGGATTTTCTAATAAGATCCTTAAAAATCTTGTTCACCAACCTTTGGTATGTGGCTCCTGCATTCTTGAGACCAAATGCCATAATGAGGTAACATAAAATACCAAAGTCAGTGATAAATGATACCTTGGGAATGTCATCTTTATTCATCTTGATCTGTTTATATTCGCTAAATCCATCCATGAAACTTAGCATCTCGTGCCCCGCAGTAGCATCTATCAGGGTGTCTATCCTCGGGAGAGGGAAATAATCCTTCAGACACACATCATTCAGGTCGGTGAAATTGACGCATATTCTCCACTTTCCATTAGCTTTCTTTACTAGTACAGGATTTGCCAACCATTCCGAGAATTGTATCTCTTCAATGAAACTAGCCTCTAAGAACTTCTCAACTTCTTGCTTGATAACTTCCTTCCTTTCAGGGGCAAAACTCATTTTCTTTTACTTTACGGTCTTTTGATTCAGATCTATGTTCAACTTATGGGTGATCAACTCCGGGTCTATACCGGGCATATCTGCTTCCGTCCATGCAAACACATCGTTATTCTCTTGCAAGAACCTTATTAACTTTTCTCTAAAGGGCTCCTCCAAAGACGCTCCAACGAAAGTTACTTTTTTAGGATCCTCGGAAGCCAAAGGGACCGGGATCAGATCTTCGGCTGAATTTCCTCAGTTTCTCATCATTTTTACGGATATCCAAATCTTTAATTGGCAAGACCTGCCCCCGGCCCCGTCTACCCTTAGCGAGGCTACATAACAACTTCCGGCCATCTTCTGGTCTCCTCTTTCTTCTTCTATTCCGTCTCTTGTTGGAAACTTAATCACGAAATGGTAGGATGAGGGAGCTACCTTGAAGGCATGTATACTTGTCCTCCCCATGATTGCATTATATGTTGATCCATCCTTCACCACCATAAAATTCAGCATCTGTTTGGCATGTCTTGGCTCCTGACCCGTCGTTAGAGGCAGCTTAATTATCCCTTCATCGGGGCATTCGACTCCAGTGAAACCATATATCGTCATATCAACGGGGTTAATTGAGAATCATTGTATCCCATTCTTATGAAGGTATCATAGAGTAAGATGTCTACCGACACTCCATTATCTACTAGGACTCTCCTCACTGGACTGTTCCCTATTATGGGTGTTATAACTAGGGGATCATAATGGGGAAATTTGACCCCTTCCAAGTCGAAATCATCAAATACCATTGCTACTCCTGTCCTAGCCCTTTTTAGAGCTTCCCCCCACTATATGCATGACTTGTCTAGCATAAGCTTTCCTTGAATTTTTAGATGAACCAGCAGCAGTTGGTCCTCCATAGATTATGTTTATCACAAGTCCTCGGGGTTGAGGATTTCACCCCTGATCATCTTGATCCCTCCTACGATCGTCAAAGTTCCTTCTTTCATTATTGTTTCTTTCTCTGTCTCCAGTATACTTACTTAACTTTCCTTTTTGAATAAGGAATTCAATTTCATCCTTGAGTTATGGGCACTCGTCGGTGTCATGACTAGAATCCTAGTGAAATCGGAAATATTTACTCTTCTCTAGCTTATAAGGATCAGCTTTCAGGGGCTTAGGTCAGTGAACATCCCTATCTCTCTCAATTTCCATCAAGATTTGGCTCCTAAGAGCATTCAGCCTAGGATACTCAGTAAATTTTTATCCAGGACCCTCCTTCTTCAGGGTTGATTCAATGTCTTTATCAACTCTAGGATACTTGTCCTTTGCATTGTATTCTTGATCAATCTTTTGCTTCTTGCCAGCAGCTGGCTCGTTGTTCACTATCGTCTTCTTCATACTTTCCTCCACCTTGATATACTTCTCCACCCTATCTTGGAGCTGTAAAATGCTTTCAGGGGGGCGCTTAGCTAAGGACATCTTGAAGAACTCATCTTTAGTCCTTTGCTGCAGTGCTATTATAGCTACCTTGTCGTCAAGATCCGAAACCTTCAAGGCTTCCTTTGTTAAATGATTCAGATAGTTTCTTAGGAACCCCTACGCTCCTTGCACAATGACCATGAGGGATGCTGAACTTTTCTCATGCACTTTTCCACTAATAAATTGCTTGATGAAAGCTTGACTCAAATCTTTGAAATATCTAATCGAATTTGGGGGTAGATGACTGTACCATCTTTGAGCCATAGCCGACAGAGTTTGAGGAAAGGCCCGACACTTAATAGCATCATTCATGGGCTGTAACAACAAGGCGTTAGAGAAAGTCCTGACATGATTATCCGGGTCACCAGTACCATCATCTGCTTTGATGGTGGGCATTCCAAATTTTCTTGAGATGTGGGCATTCATTATTTCTTCAGTGAATGGTGGAGTTGGATCAACAGGATCTCATAGAGGCATCATATCACTAGAATTAGCTCTTGGGGCTGGAGGTCTCCTTCTTGGTGTTGGACCTTCCAAGTCTGTAACAGGAGGAGGATCCCTTTGTCTTGCCGTTAATGGAGGTCTCGATGTCAAGTGTATCTCTAAATCACGCTTCAGTCTTTGAATTTTAGCTTCATGTGCCCTAATCCTTTCTTGTACATCTTGGGGAATCGTCCTTTGAGTGTTCATGGGCTGTTGATAGTTTCCAAGCACTGAATCCTTAGCAGGACGTATCCTCCTTGGAGCTACTTCATCATCCGATGAGTCAGAATCTCTAGCTGAATATGGTCTAGAGAATTCCGGATTCTCAGAAATAGGTTCTAAACCATGGACATATAAGGGTGCCCATCCTACTCCTTCAGTTTGATTAGAGGGTCCACCTCCTCCAATCTCGGGATATATAGGCATCCCATAAGGTGGGTTGGTGGTTTTAATAGTTACGACCGTCGAGTATTCATAATTAACCGGCCGAGGGTTTATGCTCGCATGCAGCTACTGGAACCAGGGATTCGTTCCTTGGGGTGGATCTTGGATTGGGGGATTCATTCCTCGAGGCTGGGCTTTAGATACCCTTACTAAGATCCCTCCTTAAGTGGAGGCATAAGTTGAGTGCGAGGGTATCTCCACCACCGATGAAATTGTTTACGATAGGACATGATTACTAGTTCTACTGTTGTTTCTGCTCCATGTGTTCACCATGGTTGTTGTTTCTGATTTTTCCCATATTTATTAATTACAAAAATATTCAATATTATGGGCTTTTGGGCCCTTTTAAACGGGCCTTACTTGTAGCCCAAACCGGCCATAATTAATGCGATATTAATTACGCAATCAGGGTTTATTTTATTACCTGTCAATTTTATATCTTTTTAATTCAATGTTCAAAATATTGAATATATAAAAAATAATGTCAAATAACTTTTAAAAAGACAAAGGTTTTTAATTGTCAATAATGAATTATCTTTCATTTAATTTAACACAAACAAAAAACAAAACATTTCTATGCATTTGGGAAAATAGTATAATACCTGTTGGGATAATTCTGAATTCTCTTTTGTTGGGTTTTTCTTTGATGAACAATACTTGGGCCAAAACATTGCCCACCAATCTTCTAACAAATAATGTTCATCATCTGCAATAAATCCATAAACGGCCACAATTCAAACAAGTTTTCAAAATTCATTCTTATGTTACCCCTCCTCCCTGTATTGGGGTTCATCCACCCTAATTTATGTAGTTCAATTTTTATGTTATAATTTAATAAATCTAATATTACAATTTCTACGCAACATGATCCCTAATTTAAGCCACACTCCAGTTAATTGGGTCACAAAAAGTCTAAGGCTTATTATGTTATAGATTTATTCTCCTCCGACTTAAGTTGATCAATTTTTCTTTTTCCTCTGTGAAATTATTAAACAAATGCACATTATACATCTACATTCATAAGATCTTTACACTATTCTACTTAATTATATTTTTTCACATATCTTTGACGTATAATTTCATGATGGTAAATATAAGTGACAGAAAATAAATTAATTTTGAAAAAGAAATTAAAGAGAAACATATTGGATTGCCATATTTTTCAAATAATTCATTTCCGTAAAACTAAAATGAAAGATATGATGTGATAAAATAACTTGGAGGGGTGTATTCAATTCAGATTTTAAGTAATTAATAATAATTCATGAATTTCAGACGATTGTTACTAATTTGATTGTACACAGATTTTAGCGGAGTTTTGACAAATCTCATAGAGTCTTGCTGATTTAAATTGTGATTTATACAAATATTTTAAAATCTCATGAATTTTACTAAAATTTCTAAAAATATGAAATACACTAACAAGTCCATCAGGATCTACCATTTAATCAAATATAAAAAAATCACGGAATTTTGGATACCGCCAAATTTTAATGGATTTTTAAAATTCAAATTGAATCCACTAGATTTTGATATATTTTTTAAAATCTAAATTGAATACCCTAATTTTTTTTAAAATTAATATTTTTAAATATCATTAAATTTCAAAGGATTTTTTATAATCCAAACTGAATACCCCACGATTTTTAAAATCCAAAAAAATTCTTTTTAATCTCAACTGAATACCCCCTCCCAAATAAAAAAAATTATCGCTTGTTGTCCGGGTTCGATTCTCTCTTCAATCGAGATTTATTACAATAAATATTCATTTATAAGACATATAAGACTAATTATTCAAAAATAAAAAAATAGGCAAATATACCCGTAAAAAAAGACAAAATATAGTCGAATATAAAACGAGCAATTTTTTACTTACATTCTGTTATTTCAATATTAGCCTTTTCAACAAATAATGTTGCAGATTCGGGATGTCCTCGCTTCATCAAGTAATCGTAAATGCACAATTGCAACCTAAAATTTTGAAATCAAATAAATTCAAGAACATGGTTAAAAACATAAGTCAAAGTCATACAAAAATTGATAATGGGTGCACATATATATATATAACTTACATCTCTTCCGCGTTTCTTTTCTTGTTATTTGAATCTGATGTGTGTTCCATTTTCGTTAAATTAAAAATCTTCACCTTTTAAGATCCAAAATGATATAACATAAAATTTTAGACTACAAAAAAATTGAGTAACTAAAAATACTTACAAACGAAAGATTACCGAAAATCGACAAAATTCAAGTGAATGAGAATATGTAATAGAAATGAAAGATGTTGGTTAAAATTTATAACTGAACTATTTTGGATACCTTAAAAATGAGACGACACAAAACTTGCCCATGTGAACAAATATATGAGAAAATCTCTTATGTTCTTATATATGAAACTCTGGGTGTTTTCTCATAAATTATATTGAAACTTTTGAATTAAATATTTCAAGTTAGTTGGGAAACTGAAAAAGTTTAAGAATTGTCAAAACAAAATCTTGAACTTATTAAAAAGAAAAAATATATGAAAGAATATTGAATTACCTTCAAACATAATTAAAGAGACATTAGTTGACATTTAGTGGTGTGTATTTAATTCTGATTTTAGAGGATTTATAACAATCCATTGATTTTGAATAATTGTTGCTGATTTGAATTGTATGCGAATTTAGCGGAGTTGTTGAATAAATATAGTAGAGTATTGCTCATTTGAGTAGTGATTTTTACAAATTCATCAAAATCTCTTGGATTTTGCTAAGATTTTTGAAAACATAAAATACACTAGCAAATTTATCAAAATCTACAATTTTATGAAATACAAAAAAATTCATGGACTTTTGAATATCACCAAATTTTAATGAATTTTTTAAAATCCAAATTGAATAGCACCAGATTTCAATGGACTTTTTAAAAACTAAGTTGAATACCTTAAATTTTAAAAGGCTTTTTTTAATCCCTATTGAATCCATCAGATTTTAAAGGATTTTTTAAAATCCAAATTGAATACGGCGGGATTTTCAAAATACAAAAAAATATTTTAAAATCCCAATTGAATACACCCCTCTTAGATTTTTATTTTTGGTCAATTCAATTTTCTTTTATATGTACCTTGTATTTTGAAATTCTTTTTTATATACTTTATATTTTGTAAATTCACAATTTCAGACATTGAGTATAAAGAAAAGAATTTTTAAACCACTATAAAAAAATTCTTAGATGTTGAATGATTATTATTTATGATTAAGTTGAGTACAACTCACATCTTCATGTAATAAATAACAAAGATAAAAATCAAAATTAACAGAGAGATGCTAAGTACATTGGTACATTAAATTTAAAAGGTTCACCTACAATTACATCACTATTTAAAATGTTAAAATTTTGAGGAATGATAAATTACATTGAAAAATCTAGTGTTTAAAAAATTATATTTTGTAGTGTTTTGGTGGATGCTAATCGAGATAAATATCAAAGGTCGTACTTCTACGGTAGAGGAAAGAGACTGTGCTTAAACTTGTATGATAACATCTCGAACATTACGAAGAGAATTCAAAGTTCTCTTATTCGTGACAATTTTTGTGGCGCCCTCCAAACCCAGGTCAGAAGTTTGGGGTCCACAACACATGTATAATATATGAACCTGTATATAAGATACTATTTGCTATGACCCTGCTTTACACAACCACGGATCACAACAGGTTAAAGTATGAAAACAAGCCACAACCTTAACTTTTATTACAACGTACCAAATCCCAACTAATTTATCTTACAACCGATAATAAAATTATTCTTACAATCTTACTATCTCTCTACCAAATGAAGCTCCCTCTAGCTCGATCCAACTCAAACTGGAACCTTAGCTCGCACTTTGGACTGAGGAACTTCACTACCATCCATATCCTTTTTAACTGTAAAATATATAAAAAGATTCGCAAGAGTGAGCTAACTAGCTCAGCAAGTCACAATAACAATAACTGAGGGTAAACAATAATCAAACGAGATGATTCAAAGGAATCAAGTTTCTTGTTAAACAATCAATAGAATTGGAAATTCATTTTAAGTTTTTAAAACCAAGGTTAGGCTGCTGATCAGTCACGCACTAACCCCGAGCAAAGCACACAACACTGCTCTAACTACTGGATCCAAAGCACACATTGGCCTAACTTGACCATTGATATGGTCTGACCACGAATCTGGTCCACATAAAGAAACTATCCAATTCTAAAGAAGTTCAATATGATAAACAATATAATTCAACAAAACTGGATCATAATCAATAACAATAAAACATTTGTATAAGAGCATGGTGAAAATTCATGGGTACAAAAAGGGTATGTCAAAGTGTATAAAAGAAATGGCCTCCAGCCTTTAGGATGATCGGGTAATAAATGAACAATATTTTTACAAGGTTTTAGTACTTTGATGTCACAAGGTATGGTTGAGTATAAAAGTTTCTGTTTGTTTAAACAATTCTGTTCCAGTGTTTGGTATATGATGGATATATATTTGTGGAGCATTATCGTGTTCGTGTGATTTAGTATTTGGTAAATCAATAAGAATTGGTTCACAAAGAATAAGGCTTACGGCTCAAAGACCAAAGATGTGGCTCAGGTTCAAGGCTGAAGGATTCTAAAGTACTTTCAACATAAAACAGAGCTATTTTGAATACTTAACAATATGCCACGAGAGAATTTAGAAATATTTGCATTATATCTCGAAAAAGGTTTAGATGTACTTGCCTTACAGGGCTTTACAACTATTACTGATCAACTCTGAGCCGACTCTGCCGCTCAGGCTTTATTGCCTATACACTAGATCACTTTGGATTCGACCTCAACACTTAAGTCCTTTGATTAGAACCTTACTGAGCTTTTCGACTGACCACCAACTATCCTTCGTCCAATGCCAAATTCTCGGGCATTCCGACTAGAACCTACAAGGTCGAAACATCCTAACTTAGACATTCGATTATGCTTGACATATCCTCGCTAACAATCTACCCATGCGTTAACAAAACCCGACTCATAACACATACATTATTGCAATACAAGCATCAGTTAGGATTCATGTCCTTCAAATCAATTCGGTGTTCATTTTCAGAAAATGCGTATAATCGTCATTGTATGAAATTAGGGTTATTGGTTTTGGCAAAACGTTCACTACAACATATAATCAGGTTTTGTATAAAACATACGTATATATATTTACTTATACTCGCTCGACGTCCCGATAATCCTCGGATACGCTCCCGTATATCATTAGTTCGATTTTCCGGAAATCGGACAGCGTCCCCTTTGTTTATCGGACTACCCGTCGAAACATCATCGACGTCAAATCAATCACAACATGATCCAAATCAACTACAATCCGATTTTCATAATTCCACAACCATTCCCATACGAAACTAATTACACGACTCATTTTATTTATTTTATAAAAATTAGGACTCAGAATAAATTCATCACCGTCCACCGTCGGCTCGCCGGGGCTCACCGCCGGCGGCGGTAAAATTCGCGGGTTCCCGATTATCGGACATCCTTCGCGAATTCCACCAATTAACTAATAATTCTTTTTGTACAGAATTTATTTATCTCATAAATATCATTCGATAGTTCCCTGCAGAAAGTAATAAAATAATAATAAAAATCTCTTTGAGACAATAACACGCGCCACGCGCATAAACAGAAAAAGAGGTACAGTCATGGTCGGAACAACACTGCACAGGCGGCAGTAACACAGGGCACCGCACACCGCGGCTGAACACATATACACAATTAACACACACACGCGCACATATACATACGGTATGTATATATATATATATATTTAAACAATCACAGGCACAAACGAAGGAAGCAGACCGGCCATAACTCCGACGATTGCTTACCGGAAAACAGAAGCAAGCACCCGAAGGAAGGTTGAGTAAAGGGAGATAGGAAGAACAGAAAATCAAAGAAATAAATGGAGAGATTAAGGGAAGATGAGAGCACAGGGGAGGAAGGATCGAGAGATATCCAGAGAAGAGAGATTGGATTGAGAGTAATTTAGGAGTGAAATTCACAAACATCCGACACATACCCCCCCCCCGCTGTGCCACACACATTTGTGTGGTTAACACGTGTCCCTCTACTATTTATAGGCCCGATCTTTAATCCGAAATTTGATTTTTTGCGAACCAAGTCGTACTTAAAACAGATTCATAAAATCACAGAAACAATCTTAAAATTTTATAAATATCCCAAAGTAAATAAAAACGTAATTTCCATAATTTTAACATAATTTTTGAAATGAAATTTATACCCATTTTTAACAAATAAACGAATCAACGTGCAAGTGAAATAAATCCCGAAAATTTCCAAAATAATTTTAAAATTCTCGAAATATTCCCAATTTAAATAAATATGATTTTCATAATTTTTGAAGAATTCTGGAATTAAATACATATTTTACAATTAAATATAATCAGAAAATCATACAGGGTTAAATAATTGATAAAATATTGATATATAAATTTTGTAGAATCCCAAAAAATAATTATTGACATTATAAAATCATAAAACTAATTTTAGAGACAATCCAAATATTTACGGATTTAAAACTGTAATAAAATCACCTTTAAAAATAAAACATAACAATATAACTCAATCTTTAACTACAAATTCAAATCCTTTACACCAATAAATCACAGACAAATAGTATATGTCAACATACTGCTACCGAAACCAAGACACATATTTTATTTGATTAATACTCCCACAGTTATATATTTAAATAATTCAAAAATACACGAGTCGTTATATCCTTCCCCCTTAAAAAGATTCTGTCCTCGGAATCTGGTTTAACTAAATAAGTGAGGATATTTGTCAAGCATATCTGACTCTATTTTCCAAGTAGACTCTTCTACTCGAGGATTTCAAACGTACTTACTATGGATATACACTCATTTCCAATGACTCGCCTTTAACGATCAAGAATTTAGATCGATCACTATATGCAAAACAAACTTGGACAAGAGCCCATTGGCTCCTGATCAATTACTTGATTCGAATCAGATACTTATTGCCCTAGCCTTGACAGGCAAAACATATTATCTGTACATACTGTTGTGACGGTAACATCAACTCATGAACAACTTAATCTATATTTATCAATACCTCAAATGGTTCACTAAATTTAGGACTCAACTTGTCCTCTTTATTCAGATCTATCCAACCCCTTTTTTTAAGGTAAAATTTTTACTAACACTACTAGTCCTATTTCTATACCCATACACTTTCTCGATACAAATCCGCCTTCGTGCTTTGTCTATCCCAAACTGCTTCAATCAATATCAATACGCCCTTGGTGTGCTGAATTAACGTAGAATTTGACAACTTCCTTTCTCCCATTTTATTTCAATAAAAATGGAAACCTACACTTGCGCTCACATGAAGCTTGATAAAATGGCTTTCCAAAGCTGACATCGATGATAAATGATCATTCCAGTATTTCCTTAAAACTCAATCTCTCAACATATCTTACATTTCCTGAATCACTTCCGTACTTTGACTCTCCGTTTAAGGATGATAGGCGGTGCTCGTTTTCAACTTGGTTTCTAAATATTTAAATATCTCTTACTCTTATCCATCAGTTAAGGCTGAGAAGTAATCTCATATATTTTCGTATTATTACTTTTAAGTATTTAAACTTCAGATTCCACTCTTTCCAATTCGTTTATTAACTCCTCGGTGGATCCTAATTACATCCAATCCTTTCTGTCGGTATAAGGCATCTGTTACCATACGGCTTTACTCAAGTAGTTATTAACGGATTAATCAGAGTCTTTTGTTAACCTTTGTTAAAATTTCATTCTTGAAAACTCAACGCATAGTTGCTTTTCTTCTGATCCTTGAAGAAAAAACCTTGGGCATTCCACGCAGACTTTCTTATTCTTTGAGTAGCTGAGGATGTTATCAATAAATACCGTTTGTTTATCTAAGTACTCCTTATACACCATGATCTTTAATTCCTTATAGTCACCTAATATACTTGTTATTTCACATAATATCACCAGAGCTTGCAATGCTCTTAACTCACTTTAATCGTAATTTATGATATGTTCTCAGGTTGGTTCTTAAATTAATCTCCGAGATATAACATACTTCTTGAATTAGGTCTCGTAAGCAATCAATTCTTTATAGGGTCTCACTTCTTCTTATTCGTTATTTTGTTAAACTCCCGATAATCAGTACATACTCTTATAATTTCATTCCTTTTTCTCCCTTAATATCACCGGTACAGTTCACGATTCGCTCCTTGTAAAATAACTTCCCGGGTCTGCCTTGTCTATTAGGCCTCCAATACTTCGCCTTAACTCCTTGACATGTCCAACACTTACTAATCCCTCTTGAAATTTCCTTTTTATACCTGATTATCACTATTTTCTTTAAATTTCCGTATATCTTCGCATGTCTTCAATAAATTAAATACTTTATATTGTGAATTCCTTGTGGGATCTCATTTCTTAATCCTTCTACTTATAGCATCCAAGTGCTAGAAGAAAATCTAGGAATATCGTGATCGTTCTTCTAGGTGCATAATCTTCATCTTACTAACTGTTAACATCGTGATCCATTATCTTCTCTTGACATCACCTTATCTTTTCTTATCAATTCTGACTGAAAGGTCATACTACCCATCATTGTTTCCTTGGGATTATATGTCTGACTTCCAACTCCAACTTCTAAAATTCCATAGATAATTCTTCTGGTACAGTTTCTACGTTCATTCTCTCCTTTTTGCTTTTCTCCTGCCTCTACATTTGCTTTTCCTCGTGAGTACATACTTCTAATTTTTAGGGTCCGCATAGATCTTACACTTTTCTCCATACATATCATGTTAGGTCACACACACTGTAGAGGGGGTGAATACAGTGTATAATACAATCAAATCGAACTTTAATATATTAAGTAACAGAAAACAAACTTTATTGAAACAATAAACTCTGTTACAGTATGGAACTGTTACCTCTCAGTGATGAACAAATATCACGAGAGCTGCTAGGGTTACAATGAATAATCTTCTCGAAATATATGATAACACTTATAGTGTAAACCCTATGTCTGTGTTTATATACTACACAGTTACAAGATAATCGCTAATTGATATGGAAAATAATTCTGCTTCCTAAAATATATCAATCAGATATCTTTTCTTCCAAGTATTCCATTCTTCACGGAATTCCTTCTTCATGCATATCTCTTCTTATGTTTATCTCGATCTTCTTTCCTTTAATCAGCTACTATCCTACTCTGATAATCCTTCAGCACTTAAGTTCTGATATCTAACTTCTGATGATTATCTCCTGATAATATAAGTACTGATATCCTTAAGTCCTGACTTCCAGTATAAGTACTGATCAACAGTTAAGTACTGATTTGTGCTGTTAAGTAAGATCTGAAATCTAAACATAAATTATATTAGCCATGACATTATCAAATATATCTAACAATCTCCCCCAACTTGTAAATTAGCATAATATACAAGTTTAACAGATATTTGATGATGTCAAAAACATTAAGTACAAATGCATGAGAATTAGACTAGATAACTACAACTTACAGTCCTTAAAGCTTTACCAATATTCAACTTCTGATAACAACTTCAGTCTGTACAAATATCAGAATTTAAGCAGTTGTAGATCTTCGACTTGGCTTCATCATCTGATCTCCCTGATGTCAGGAGTTGTTCTGAGATAGTTCTTCAACAAACATTTCTCAGCATATCTGAGTTTATCAATCATTCTCCTTTTGGCATCTTTAAGCTCTGCAGTATCTTCACCAGTTTGAAAGATTGCAGCTCTGAGATCATTGATCTTTGCTTTTCTCAACTCCTGATCTAGTCTTATGACATAAGCTTTGTCAGACTCCAGATTGAATTCAAGTCCATTAATACCAAGATATGTTCTGATCTGTGCAGTATTAGGCTTCATATCAACAATATCACCATTGTGATCTCTGTACTTTGGAACATATATGCTGTCAGACTTAACAGAATAAAGCCTTTTCTGTCTCTGAATCTGTTCTTTTAAGTAGTTTGCAGCATTCCCTGTTATTCTGTCATCCACTTGAAGTAAGAAAAGTACATGCTCCAATTCTTCAAAATACTTCAATGGAATGGCATTTTGTCTTATATGATAAACCCTACCATCTGTCATGAAATACAACATGATGTATTCTTTCAAGTAGGTATGGTAAACCATCTGTACAGATTCCAGTTGATTCAATCTCTCAGGAGTTGCTCCAATACCTGGTTCACTCAAGGAAGTTGGATCATTGGTAGTGTTGTGTACTCTTCTTTCATTAGCACTTCCCAATCCAGTTTTATCTCTTGCTTCCTTTCCAGTAACTACTCTTGCTTCAAAACCACTTACAGTAGTCTTCAAAGGTTGAGTCTGTTTTGCTTTAGTGAATCCTGGTAGGAGTGTCTTTGATCTATCTTCTGATATCAAGTTAACTTGAGCTATGTCAGAGGTTACTTGCTTCTTCTGAATATCAGAACTTACAATTTTTTTGACTCTGAACAACTTGAGCCATGTCAGAGGTTGTTTTAAGAACTTTTCTTGAAGTCAGAGCAAGATCATCCTTTTCATCAGTAATTTCTTCATCCTCAGGAGGTACATAAACCTTGATAGGTTCACCAACCTTTTCTTTACCCTTGGATCTTGGATCTATCTGTGGTTGTGATCTAGCCAATGTTGCTTCAGTATGTGTCCTTTCTTTGATCACAATGCCTTTGAGTTTTGGAAGTGACTTTTTACCAGAAGCTTCAGATTTGGATGTGACTTTCTCTGATTTAAGTCTGGCTTCTTCTTCCTTTAAACTTTCCAAGTCCATTCCTGGATTTTCCTAAAGAAATAACTGTCTTGACATTTCCTCATCAAGATATAAAAGTTCATCAGAACTTATCCTTTTACCAGCAGCAGAACTTATTCTTTTCCCAGTATCAGAACTTGTCCTGTGACTAGCTTGTCTTGATGTGAATCCTCTAACTTGACTATGACCTCTACCCATTCCAGAGCTTCCTTGATCATCTTTTTCATTATCCTTTCCTGTCAGTGTCTTGTCAGTCTTGCATTTGGACTTAATCACTTTCTCCCCCTTTTTGGCATCAGCAGGTAGTAGAAGAGAGATAAGCAATTCCACTGAGGATTGGATTTCAGTTAGTTGTGATTGCTGAGAAGCTTGATTTTTCAGAATTTCATCAATCTGAGCTTGTTGATGATCTTGAGTTTCTCAATATAAGCAATCCTGTCAATGGTAGGTTGGAAGAACTTTTTCTTATCAATTTTCCAAACTTGTTCCTGTTTGATAAAGTTCTCCTGAATCTTGTGTAGCTCTGCATGAGTAGTTGAATGAAGACCTTGTAAATGTTTAGTACTCAATGCAGTGACTCTAAGCTGGGTTTTAAAATCATCAGAATTTAACATTTCATCAGCTTTAGTCAAGTGCTTAGCAAGATGCTTTTCAGTTGGAACACATGAAACTGAGTTCCATGCCTTAGTCCACTCCTGACCTGCAGGAGTTTCACTCCAAGGTACTGGTGCTTCCCCGGTAACAAACTTCTTAACCAGTTCAGACTTAGGAAGAGTCTGTTGAGGAGTATGTCCTGAAGGACCTGCTTCATCAGCATCTACAGTTGGAGCAGCATCACCAGTATCTCCAGCATTTGCAGCATCAGAACTTAAAGAATCAGTATCTTCTGATAAGACAACAGTGTGAGTAGCAATGGAGGCTTCAGTATCCTCTAATTGCTGATCTTGTTCTAATTTCTGATTAACAGCCATATCCTGATGCTCACCTAAATTCTGATCATTGGCATCTTGATGCAGAGAAGGTGTTATTGATAACTCTGGAATTTGAACAGCATCATTAACAGGTGTTGTGGAAAGGATTATTTGTTGTTGGAGCTTCTAAGAGAAGTACTGCAGGCACAACCAAGGTTTGAACATCAATATCAGCACTTATGCCTGGATCAACAGAAGACACAGAAGGTGTGTTAGCCTTTTCAGAAACAGCTTCCTGAGATGGAGTTGATGGAGAAGAAGTGACTGGAGCAAATTCCTTGTCTTGTGAGATCAGAGATTCGTGATCCCCTTCCTTAGCTGCTTCCTCTTCATCATCTGAAACTGGCCTTTTTGCCCTCTGTTTCTTGTATCTCGTTGTTGATTTGGATTCCTTGGGAGTTTCAGGAACTGTCATTCTTCTAAGTAGTTTGAGAAGCCTAGATCCCCCAATTCCAAAATCTTTTTGAGAAGTCACTTTCTCAGCTTCACCTACAACAGGTTCTGAAGAAGGAACCTGTTCCTCAGTATCAGATTCATCTCTCAGTACAGTCCTCCTCCTCTTTTGAGGTGTTTGAGGAATAGTTTTTGTCCTCTTTGGCTTGGAGGATGAGGGTTGAACAGTCTGTGAAGTAGAGAGATAGGATTTGAGATAAGTCCTGAGAGTAGGTTGAGTAGTATGAGTGGTAGGTGCTGAGGATGATGGTTTTTGGGTGTTTGTGGTTGGTTGGACATCAGAGTAAACAGATCTATAAGTATCAGGATCAGCATTTACTAGGATCTGTTTTACAGACTGAGGAATCTGTATTGGTCTAACCACTTTTTTCTTAGTATCAGCATTTACCAGATCATTAAAATATCGTTTTGCAACTCTAAAAGGTGGGGTTAAGGAACTGACTAATTGAGGTTCATCTATACAAAAAGTATATAGAAGTTGACAGAATCTAGCAAAATAGACAATATTTCTATCCTCTGTCATCCTATCCCCAATAAAACAAATTATTCCAGTTGCAAAATCAAAATGAGTTTGATAAATAATAGCATACCCTATGTGCTGACTCAGAATTGGGATGACATCAAAATTTGAACATTTGTTCCCAAAAGCTTTGGTGATGCAGTCAAAGAAGAAACTCCATTCTCTTCTGATATTAGCCCTTTTTAACTGCCCAAGCTTTGCCAAACTCTTTTCATATCCCAAATCAGCCATTAACTCCTGAAGTGCTGATTCCTCTGGAGTTGAAAAAGTACAATTTTCTGGGAGATGTAGAGCTTTGCGTATTGTACCAGGAGTGACTACATAAGATGAATCACCCACTTCAAAAACAATACTGGGAGTGCCATGTTTACCACCATCATCAAAGTGCCCAGTCCGCCAAAACGTCAGAACTTGTTGACTCGAAAAGACTTCAGGCTGTGTTAATGCGTACCCAATCTCACTGTGTGCAAGAAGATCTTGCACAAAATGCAATTCAGATGGAGCTTCAGCATGATCAAGAATTGCAGCATAGTTGTTTGGAACAAACTTAGCTCCATCAATGATTAAATCCTTAGGTGCCATGTGAAAAATTGAGATTCAAAAGTGCCTGTTAGGTGTTTGATAAGATGGCTGTATGAAAAACCAACGTGAGAAGAAGGAGAGTAAAAGTAAGTAAAGAGAAAAAAATACGAAGGAAATAAAAGATTAAAGAAATCCTCTCTCTGTTGTACTTATACTCTGAACAAAAAAGTTACCGTTGGACACCTATCAGACATGCAGTAATAACAGGATAGTTACTGGGCTCGAGAAAACAGGAATCATTACTTACCCAGTTGCCTGTTTTCAAGGAAAAACCGTTCCACTTACCCAGATATTTCATTAATCAAGGTGAAGCAGTTTTAATTCAAAATTGAAACCGTTCCCACTGAGTTAATTATTTTTCACTGCATTATTAATATTCTGAAAGTAAATCACGTAAAAATGACCAAGATAAATGAGATGAGTAAGTGCTGATAAAAAAAATCAGAACTTAAATTAAAACAGAATTTATATGGTCATCAGAATATCAATCAGTAGCAATGCATTACCAAATATCTTAGAGACAAAATCTTGAAGCAAACACAAATTTCATTAATATATCAAGAGAATACATTTATGAAATTGAAATTACATCAGTACTTATACAAGATTTCCCTAAGCTACGAAACCTAACATCAACAGCCTTAGTCCTAGCTAAGAAGCCTGACAAAGCTGATGATGAAGAAAAATAGGAAGAAGACAAGATTAAATCATTTCTTCTTCTTCCTACTCTCGATAAACAGAATGGCGAGTCTGATGATTCGCTCTTGCTGGCGGAGAGCTGCCAGTCTTTCCTCCTCCATTCGCTCCAGGTGGCGATGGTAATCCATATAGAAGAACAGGAGGTGGGTCAGCACCTCCTGTGGGACAGAGTCCCAAATCTCCTCAGGAATGGCTGTGACATGCCAGTCCTGCTGCCATCTCCATAAGAAACACTTGGGCCAGCTTTCTCCACAAAATCTGATAGCAGGGCCTTATTTCCAGTCATATGTCCTGAACATTCACTGTCCAGAACTAGAATATTTTTCCTGTTGCCCTGCAATCACAAAGACCACTAATTATTAGTTTTAAGGACCCGGACTTGCTTGGATCCTTTGGCCTTATTAAGTTTGTTAACATTTGCAGCGGATTTAGCATCAGAGTTTATGTTAACATTTTTCTTATCAGAACTTACACTATCAGACTTTGAATCAGAATTTACACTAGAAGGAACAATGGAAACTTTCTTCAAAGAAGGTTTTATTTGATAATAATCATAGTACAAACTATGGTATTCCTTACAAGTATAAATGGAATGCCATAAACTACCACAATGAAAACAAGGATTTTGTGGTTTGTATCTAACAGACTGACTCTTAACTCCTAATTTTGAAGGTAAGGAGTTAATATTCTTATTCTTCCTGCAAAAAGAAGCCAGATGGTTAGAACTTCCACAGTTATGACATGTTTTCCTAGGAGCATCAGGAACAGGTTTATAATTATTGCTTTTATTCACACCTTCCTTTCCATTCCTATTTTTTCTAGGTGATTTTACCTTGTTTGCATTCTTAACATCTTTCAGCTTATGCTTAAGCTGCTTCTTTGTCATTAAGCCTATGTTCACTTCAGATGTCTTGTCCTGTTTTAGTTTGTCAGAAGTTAATTCCATTGTAACTTCTGATTTCTCATTTTCAGACTTTACAGTTACAAACTTAACAGGTTTTAACTTTGGCTTTTGCTTATCAACAGGCTTAATTTCTTCAGTTCCTTTATCATTCTCATCTTCTCCATAACCTAAGCCCTCTTTCCAGTTTCCACTACTTATCAAATTTTGAGTTGTTTTGCCAGAGTTAATCCAAGTCCTGATAATCTCTCTTTCCTTTTCTAACTCAGTTTTTAGAGATTTATTAATTTTTAGCACTTCATCCCTAACATAAAAAACATCATCTCTATCCTTCTGAGTTTGATGGAACATGACTAACTCTTTTTCTAAGAAATCATTTCTTTTCTTAAATGCAAGATTTTCAGAAGTTAATCTTTCACATGTTAAAGTTTGATCTCTATAACTAACAAACATGGTTTTAAGATATCTTCTCAACTCATTAATATCATCAGTATGAAAAGCATAAGTAGTGTGAGGTACCTTTGTTTCAGCAGCTTCAGAACTGCTCTCAACACTTTCTTTATCAGCATTTGCCATTAATGCATAGTTTTCCTCACTTTCAGAGTCTGAGGTGTCTGTCCAGCTTTTCTGCTTTGTGACAAGAGCCTTGCCTTTGTCACCCTTTACCTTCTTGCAATCAGGAGATATGTGGCCTTTCTCACCACAGTTATAGCATTTAACATTGGTGTAATCTCCTCTGTCAGACTTTCCTCCTCTGCCTTCAGATCTTCTGAAATTCTTCTTATCAGAACTTATGCCTTTCCTAGAAAACTTCTTTCCCTTCCTGAACTTCCTGTATGCAATCTTTGTGATTCCTTTCACCATAAGAGCACACAGCTTCATCATCTCCTCATCAATATCAGTCTCAGGAAAGCTTTCAGAATCTGAGTCATCATCACTTTCAGAACTTGATGACTCAGTTTCAGACTTTATGACAAGAGCTTTACCCTTGTCTTTCCTTGAGGAAGCTGCTTTGGGGAATTCTTCTTCAGCCTTAAGAGCAACTGTCCTTGACTTTCCTCCTTTCCTCTTGCTTCTTTGTTCCATCTCAAGCTCATGAGTCTTGAGCATTCCATAGATTTCGTCAAGAGTTGTTTCATCAAGATTGTAGTTGTCTCTTATTGTCGTTGCCTTCAAATCCCAACATTCAGGAAAAGCTAACAGGAACTTAAGGTTTGAATCTTCAAGATCATACTTTTTATCAACCAATGATAAATCATTCAAAAGTTTGACAAATCTATCATATAAATCATTCAATGACTCATTAGTCTTTGAGTCAAAGTGTTCATACTCTTGAGTGAGTATTGTCTTCCTGTTCTTCTTAATTGTGTCAGTTCCCTGACACCTTGTTTTCAGAGCATCCCATATTTCCTTAGCAGTCTTGCAGTTGATTACCCTGTTTGACATTACATTATCAATGGCACTATGCAGTAAGTGTCGTACCTTAGCATCCTTAGCAATTGATGCTATATCTTCAGCAGTATAATCACTCTTCTCCTTTGGTACGGTCTTTGCTGCTTCACCTGCAACTGCAACAGCGAGCTTGGTTGGTTTGTGAGGCCCTTCCTTGATTCTATCAAGGTATTCTGGATCTGTTGCTTCCAGGAACATGGTCATCCTTACCTTCCATATGGGATATTCAGATGGTCTTAGTATGGGAACTCTGATGGTCTCATACCGACTCTGAATTTGTGTCTTTGGTGGTTCCTCAGTTTTGGTAGGCTTAGTTGGAGTTTCTGTGTCCGACATGATTGTGTTTGGATCTTTAACTGTATGTGTGTTAACAGATAGGCTCTGATACCACTTGTTAGGTCACACACACTGTAGAGGGGGTGAATACAGTGTATAATACAATCAAATCGAACTTTAATATATTAAGTAACAGAAAACAAACTTTATTGAAACAATAAACTCTGTTACAGTATGGAACTGTTACCTCTCAGTGATGAACAAATATCACGAGAGATGCTAGGGTTACAATGAATAATCTTATCGAAATATATGATAACATTTATAGTGTAAACCCTATGTCTGTGTTTATATACTACACAGTTACAAGATAATCGCTAATTGATATGGAAAATAATTCTACTTCCTAAAATATATCAATCAGATATCTTTTCTTCCAAGTATTCCATTCTTCACGGAATTCCTTCTTCATGCATATCTCTTCTTATGTTTATCTCGATCTTCTTTCCTTTAATCAGCTACTGTCCTACTCTGATCATCCTTCAGCACTTAAGTTCTGATATCTAACTTCTGATGATTATCTCCTGATAATATAAGTACTGATATCCTTAAGTCCTGACTTCCAGTATAAGTACTGATTTGTCCTGTTAAGTAAGATCTAAAATCTAAACATAAATTATATTAGCCATGACATTATCAAATATATCTAACATATCATGTTTCCCAATCTTTCAAAATAAATATTACTACTGTTAGTCCCAATTGTGAGTAGGATACTTCTGCTCATAAAGTTTCAGTTATCTGGGTGCATATACAATAACTTTATTGTGCTGCATCAACACATATCCTACTCCCTTATAAGAAGCATCACTATAAATTACCAAATCTCCTTGATACCTTCAAAGTGATAAAGCAGGTGATGTAACCATTCTTTCATTTAACTCCGCAAAACTTTCTTTACCCTTCTCCATTTCATATAAACTTCTTGCTTTTCCTGGTTAGCTTCGTCCAAGATATTGCAACTTTCAAGAGATCTTGCACAAATTTCCGATAATAACCGACCCATGATAAAACTTCTTACTTTTGTTGATGTTTCTGGTCTCCTTTCATTGATAGTAACTTTAATTTCTTCTGAATCTCTTTTGATCTTCTCCACATTGACTATTTATGCTAAGAACTATATTTTATACAACTTCTTTCTTCTCCAACTTCCCAGTTATCATTAAATGCTTTGCATGGTCCTCCGTTGACTTTAAGTGTTACACTACAGCTCATCCAGATATTCCTTAAAGATTATGTCCATCAAGTTCAAATATTACTGATATATTGGATAATCCAAATGACAATACGAGAACAATACTTAGTTCTGAAAATTATCTGTGATATATCCATAGGTTTAATCTTCAATTGGTGAAATACCAAGTCTTAAATTAGTCTTATAAAAGTACTTTGCTTCTTTCTTTTGATCAAACAAATCATTGGGTCGAGGTAACAGATACTTGCTCTTGATAGTAGACTTGTTGAGCTTTCGCTAGTCGACGCATAATATTCTACTTCCATCTTTCTTATTAATAATTAATACCGGTGCACCTTATGAGATACACTGGGTCTAATCGCTTCTTCTTCTAACATTTCTTGCATCTGCTTTGCTAACTTCCTCATTTTAACTGGTGCCATTTTGTGTAAGGCTTTGGTCTCTGACTTCGTCTCAGGTGCTAAGTCAATCGCGAGCTTCATTTCTCTATCTGGAGGAAATTTTGATAACTCATCTGGAAACATATCTTGAAACTCCTTTATTGCTATAGAATCTTCAAATTTTGTTTGCTTCTGACTTTTATTTATCTCATAATCACCATAATGCTCACATCTCAATCACCGTAATCATCGTTAACAAATTCTTTACTCTCCTTCTTCCTTTATACCTCATCATATTCTCAGTTGACGTCTTCAGGACTATCTTTTCATCACGACGGTTTGTCTGGGCATCACACTTAAATAGTTAATCCATTCCTTAGAATATTGTCAAATCCTCTTATCTCAGATGATGTCAATTCTTCACAACTTATTGCTAGAAATCTCAATTCCATCATTGGTATTCACTTATGTAACAATTACACGTTCTTGACTTGCTAGTCCCTTAATCATAATCTTATCAATTCAACAGGGTAATTCATCTCATCAACAAAACCTTGAGAGATAAACAATTAAGTTTCTCTCACATCTTTTAATACTGTAACGCATAAGGTATTCACAATAATTATCCATGTTATCACGTTCGTATTCTAAATAACATATTTCACAGGAAAATCGCATATTCTCGTTCTTGAAGACGCATTTCTTATTGGAGTAGATTCCTTTGATCCTTAGTGCATCCCTGACTGGGTTAGTGATTTGCAATTCTCACCATATGCCCTTGTTTACTTTCCATGCGTGAGAGGTAGATGGAACTTTGCCCGCTTGGTCCATAATACGTTGATTTCTGTTGGAAAAACTCTTGTAAAGAACGACAGTACCACGAAACAACTAGAAGGATTCACAATTCAACAAAATTAGAGTTGAAAAGAAAGAAGAAACAAGGATTTGAATATAAATGAGACAACCACATTGGTACTTAATATGGCCAGCCTTTCATACCATATGGCATACAACACATGATTAGGTGGCGTCCCACCCGACTCTTCGTCATTCTGACAAAGTGTCTCACCATAACACTGTTTGTCCCAATCAGAAAGCAAAACTTGAGGGAAACAATTAAATTTGAAAAGAATGCAATATCCTCCTTTTCGATGTCATAGTAAAGAGTTTATTTAAGAAAAGAAGTTCATACTTTTTTTAAGAATCAAAAAGGAATATACGCTGTAATATTGAAGACAAGAACAATACCATTGGTCACCATCAACATTCCATTTGTATTCATCTTTCGAGCTTGTTCGATCATATTCCAATTGCGTCATATAACAACTCTAGGAGGTATACTGAAATGCCTTCGCAAATTAAGCATTATGGTAGATTCTTACTTGCTAAGTCTTGTGTCTTTAACATAGCACCTACACGTATAATAATTTAACAATTCGATCGTAATGGCGTTCCTACCAGATAACTTCGAGTTTCCTCATTTTAATTTAGAAGAACCACAAATCGTTCAACATAACGATCCTTTTATTAATAATATTCTTCTTTTAGAAAAGTCTGGAAATCTTCCCAACCTCCTTCGATCACGCCCAGGCTCTTCTTAAATCGATGAATTCGTTAAATTTTAATGGTCTCTACAACTTGATGAATAATCACTCCGTACGCGGATTCTGTTATTAACCTTGTCAAACAACATTTACACCTTACCATTAGGAATAATCAGCTTCTTCATAATCACGGGTTACTTGGTTCTTCGAATTAACAATACTAAGTCTGACGTAAGTATCCTTCCAGGCAATCCGGGTTTTTAACAAACAAGAAACTCAAGTAGTAACTTGAAAACCAAGGTTTAAAACTTATTTTATTCAAAAAGGCTTTTAGAAATTTTGTAAGGAAAAATCTTTTTCGAAAACTTGTTAAAATTTTTGAATATCACAAATCTGGTTGTCCTTACTATATGAGTTGGTTGTTATCCTTCCGACCTATAACAAGGTACCAAATTAACAAAACAATCACATAAAGGTCCGTTCACTTCAATCTACCTTTCCTCCTTCATCGTGTCCATTTACCTTCCTTAATTGACGAAACTTCAATTGTCGTTGCATATTATCTTATTCGTAGCTTCACATCAAGGCTTCCATACTGGTAATACTCTCGTTATCAACTTTGCAATCGTTAAGTGGGGCAGACTATCCAATAGTCAATGAGTCTATTTCATAGAACCAAAATTTGCTCATATCATATCACATCACTACTTTACATATCGCATTTATCATAACACCATCATTTAATTCTATAAATATTCCAGATTTATACTTTTCTCTCTAACCTTTTCAAAATTTATCTAATTCATCCCACAACTAATCACGGGTGGCCTGATTACTAATGGCTTCTTTTAATCTGGTAGAAGCTATCCTCCGGAACACTTGAATCTTCTTTCTAAACTTATTCTCACCTTTATTAATATCTCATGCATTAACCCTTTACTGTAGCTATTGATTCCATCTTCGTAAATACTGTTGCTCCATAAGATAGGTTTTAAACTGAGGGCATAAAACAGAATGTAGGGTAAACTGAAGAGATACACTCACAACCGAATGTCCAGTAAAACAAGAATAAACAGATGGAGGTTCTCAAATAAGTAGTCTCGTATCAAGAGGTGGTAAAATAGCGTTGAATAACTTGAAAAAGTGCAACTGTCATAACAGAAGGTAGTATCTTTAATACTGAGGGAGGAACAAGGTGCAAATTAAATATGGGAGAAGATGACGATCCTCGAACGGAAAGCTCCAAACAATCAGATGATGCAGGGAAATCAGGATCTGCCATTATCGTTGTCTGGAAATCACGTCGCAATGTTAAAAATCCCGAATCGTAATACGAACCGTGCTGGAGACCTACTATATAGTCGCACTCATCCTCACGACGTCTTATCTTTCTATTCCCTATTCCTAATCCTAACCCTCTACCCAATCCCGACAATCTAGGCTTATTTCAGTGACTTATAACCTGTAGCTCTGATACCAACCTCTGGCGCCCACCAAACCTGGGTCAGAAGTTTGGGGTCCACAACACATGCACAATATATGAACCTGTATATAAGATACTATTTGCAATGACCCTGCTTTACACAACCACGGATCGCAACAGGTTAAAGTATGAAAACAAGCCACAACCTTAAGTTTTATTACAAAGTACCAAATCCCAACTAATTTATCTTACAACCGATAATAAAATTATTTTTACAATCTTACTATCTCTCTACCAAATGAAGCTCCTGCTAGCTCGATCCAACTCAAACTGGAACCTTAGCTCGCACTTTGGACTGAGGAACTTCACTACCATCCATATCCTTTTTAACTGTAAAATATATAAAAAGATTCACAAGAGTGAGCTAACAAGCTCAGCAAGTCACAATAACAATAACTGAGGCTAAACAATGATCAAACTGAGATGATTCAAAGGAATCAAGTTTCTTTTTAAATAATCATTAAAATTGGATATTCATTTTAAGTTTTTAAAACCAAGGTTAGGCTGCTGATCAGTCACGCACTAACCCCGAGCAAAGCACACAGCACTGCTCTAACTACTGGATCCAAGGCACACATTGGCCTAACTTGACCATTGATATGGCATGACCACGAAATCTGGTCCACATAAAGAAACTATCCAATTCTAAAGAAGTTCAATATGATAAACAATATAATTCAACAAAACTGGATCATAATCAATAACAATAAAACATTTGTATAAGAGCATGGTGAAAATTCATGGGTACAAAAAGGGTATGTCAAAGTGTATAAAAGAAATGGCCTCCAGCCTGTAGGATGATCGGGTATTAGATGAACAATATTTTTACAAGGTTTTAGTACTTTGATGTCACAAGGTATGGTTGAGTATAAAAGTTTCTGTTTGTTTAAACAATTATGTTCCAGTGTTTGGTATATGATGGATATATATTTGTGGAGCAGTATTGTGTTTGTGTGGTTTAGTATTTGGTAAATCAACAAGAATTGGTTCACAAAGAATAAGGCTTACGGCTCAAAGACCAAAGATGTGGCTCAGGTTCAAGGCTGAAGGATTCCAAAGTACTTTCAACATAAAACAAAGCTATTTTGAATACTTAACAATATGCCATGAGAGAATTTAGAAATATTTGCATTATATCTCGAAAAAGGTTTAGATGTACTTGCCTTACAGGGCTTTACAACTATTACTGATCAACTCTGAGCCGACTCTGCCGCTCAGGCTTTATTGCCTATCCACTAGATCACTCTGGATTCGACCTTAACACTTAAGTCCTTTGATTAGAACCTTACTGAGCTTTTCGACTGACCACCAACTATCCTTCGTCCAATGCCAAATTCTCGGGCATTCCGACTAGAACCTACAAGGTCGAAACATCCTAACTTAGACATTCGATTATGCTTGACATATCCTCGCTAACAATCTACCCATGCGTTAACAAAACCCGACTCGTAACACATACATTATTGCAATACAGACATCAGTTAGGATTCATGTCCTTAAAATCAATTCGGTGTTCATTTTCAGAAAATGCGTATACTCGTCATTGTATGAAATTAGGGTTATTGGTTTTGGCAAAACGTTTCATTACAACATATAATCAGGTTTTGTATAAAACATATGTATATGTATTTACTTATACTCGCTCGACGTCTCGAAAATCCTCGGATACGCTCCCGTATTTCCGTAGTTCATTTTCCGGAAATCGGGCAGCGTCCCCTTTGTTTATCGGACTATCCGTCGAAATATCATCAACGTCAAATCAATCACAACAAGATCCAAACCAACTACAATCCGATTTTCACAATTCCACAACCATTCCCATACGAAACTAATTACATGACTCATTTTATATATTTTATAAAAATTAGGACTCAGAATAAATTCATCACCGTCCACCGTCGGCTCGCCGGGGCTCACCGCCGACGGCGGTAAAATTCGCGGGTTCCCGATTATCGGACATCCTTCGCGAATTCCACCAATTAACTGATAATTCTTTTTGCACAAAATTTATTTATCTCACGAATATCATTCGATAGTTCCCTGCAGAAAGTAATAAAATAATAATAAAAATCTCTTTGAGACAATAACACGCGCCACGCGCATAAACAGAAAAAGAGGTACAATCATGGTCGGAACAACACCGCACAGGCGGCAGTAACACAGGGCACCGCACACCGCGGCTGAACACACATACACAATTAACACACACACGTGTACATATACATACGGCATGTATATATATATATATTTAAACAATCACAAGCACAAACGAAGGAAACAGACCGGCCGGAACTCCGACGATTGCTTACCGGAAAACAGAAGCAAGCACCCGAAGGAAGGTTGAGTAAAGGGAGATAGGAAGAACAGAAAATCAAAGAAATAAAGGAGAGATTAAGGGAAGATGAGAGCACAGGGGAGGAAGGATCGAGAGATATCCAGAGAAGAGAGATTGAATTGAGAATAATTTAGGAGTGAAATTCACAAACATCCGACAAATACCCCCCCCCCCCCCCGCTGTGCCACACACATTTGTGTGGTTAACACGTGTCCCTCTACTGTTTATAGGCCCGATCTTTAATCCAAAATTTGAGTTTTTGCGAACCAAGTCGTACTTAAAACAGATTCAAAAAATCATACAAACAGTCTTAAAATTTTGTAAATATCCCAAAGTAAATAAAAACATAATTTCCATAATTTTAACACAATTTTTGAAATGAAATTTATACCCGTTTTTAACAAATAAACGAATCAACGCGCGAGTGAAATAAATCCCAAAAATTTCCAAAATAATTTTAAAATTCTCGAAATATTCCCAACTTAAATAAATATGAGTTTCATAATTTTTGAAGAATTCTGGAATTAAATACATATTTTACAATTAAATGTAATCAGAAAATCATACAAGGTTAAATAATTTATAAAATATTGATATATAAATTTTGTAGAATCCCAAAAATAATTATTGACATTATGAAATCATAAAACTAATTTTAGAGACAATCCAAATATTTACGGATTTAAAACTGTAATAAAATCACCTTTAAAAATAAAACAGAACAATATAAATCAATCTTTAACTACACATTCAAATCCTTTACACCAATAAATCACATATAAATAGTATATGTCAACATACTACTACCGAAACCAAGACACATATTTTATTTGATTAATACTCCCACAGTTACATATTTAAATAATTTAAAAATACACGAGTCGTTATAATTTTTCCCTCGTCTCATACCAGTTATCTAGCTACAAAATTTATAAGTATCAAGATATACATAGTTCTTGGAAAAAGAATTATATAGTTGCTAGAATTTGTATATCCACAAATCCTAAGAATATTCTAAAATATGACCATTAGTCTTGAATTTATAACTATATTGGCCTAAACCAGTGTCCCAGTTTTTTGTGGCATGTCTATTTTGCTTCTTGAGAATTAAAGGGAATCCTCTTGAAGTTGTTGGCCATACCCACATTACACTACATTCCTTCAATTTTTTATCCATATAAGCAATGTGAATCGGCCTTGCTCCTAACTCACACTTTCCTTCAAGGTCCAATCATGATGGGCCTTTCCTATCTCATGATCTTTGTTACTAATGCGCCATAGCCTTTAGCCTCGGCTTGCACAAAACTTACATATCTACCCTTGATTATCTTCACATATTGATATTTTTGACACTATTGTTGGGACTATGATTGTCATTAATATTCTGGAGAAGCTGGAGTTTCGCCTTTTCTTGAACCCGACCTTCTAGGACCGAACCAATTAATCTTTAACTTGTTTAGTTTAAACCAATTAATTTCCTATTTCATATATATACAAGAGAAATTAAATCATCTAGGGCTAAATCAAGGTAAAATAATAATTTATTAAAGTAAAATTTTAGTGGTAGATATTTTTATTCATCCAAATCATTCTAAAAAATGATATATATGTACGTTTTAAAATAAAAAAAATCAAGATATAAATTTTTAAGAATATTTTTATGTTTAAATTTTTAATGTAGACTAAATAAATTGTAAGAATTTTTTTTTGAGTTTACAAAAACTAAATTGTTATTCCCAGTGGACTAACAATGAGATTTACAGAAGGGGGGTTGAATGTAAATCTCAAAACTTTTTCAAGTTTTGAGTAGTTTCTAAGGCTAAGTGTTTTAGTGAGCAAATATGTGTGAATGGCTTGAAGCTAATACAGACAGATATATATTCAAACACAAATGTAAAGAACACAAAGAACTTAAAAACTTTTCTGGTGGATTTGTTGTTCCACCAGAGATGTGTTATTTCAGAAAATCTGTGATTCAAAGAATTAAATCACAGCTGCTTCCTAATACAAACTAGATGATTTTCTCTCTGGATTTTTCTAAACAGCTCTGGAAAATTCACATCTAATTACTAGCTGCTACTTGGTTTATATATCACCAATTTTACAAGTGAAGACAAAACTGTAAAATACAATTAAAAAGGCTCTTCACATGTTTCTTCTTCATTTCTCTATCCAATGCAATTTAGGCTTAGCTGTTAATCTTTGAATACTTCCTTGTTTGCACTAGAATGGAAATGCTGCATTTTCTTGATTCCTCCTAGAGGCTTCCACATTCCAGTTTGTCTCTGTCAACCCATGTGCCTCTGTCAACTTATGAATTGTCACTATCAACTGCTAATGAACTAAGCATCCGTTGAAGCTTTCATCCGTTGATGCCTTATCCGTTGAGGCTTTATCCGTTGAAGCTTTATCTATTGATGCATTATCAGTTGAAGTCTTTATCCGTTGAAGCACTTATCCGTTGATGGATATTATCCGTTGAAGCATTAGAGACATCCGTTGAAGCTTTGTTTCTTATCCGTTGAAGGTCTTCAATATCAGTTGATACTTCTTCACTTATACAAAATTACAAGGCATGAAATATTTACAATTAGCCCTCCTATTTGCATATCCACTAGTAGTCAACATGACTGATACTTTCCTACAACATCTAAGAATTACAACTTGAATCCAGAGAATAAAATGTGCTACAATACTAAACTTATTGCTAAGTAAAGCTACTCCTTCAACGGATAGACAAGATGGTCTTATCTGTTGAGGCTACAAATACTAGATTTCTACTTAAGTGTTTTGTTTAACTTATCATCAAACTAATACACATATTCCTAACAATCTCCCCCTATTTATAAGTTGATAGCTTTCCTCGATTTCCGTGCAGCCGTCCTTCTCTGTCCTTTTTCCGTGCATTCCACAAAGAACAGCAGACAAACATCAGTACAAACCAGCAGATACAACAGATGCATACATACATACTTTATATTATATATATATATGAGATTTATTTAATTATGAATTTTAATTACAAGAACTTCAAAAATTCATAATAAAAAATCTATACATCCTAAAATTATGAAAAAAATACCCAGACGATCTACAACACTTGTAGAACCCAGATCAATATTCAAAATTATTCTGAGAAACGATTTCTCATCAGACAAAATTAATCCATGATATAACTTGTAAAAATCATAATTAATTCATACAAGCACATAAAATTCTGAAATTTTTACCACAGATCTATATGCATACAACCTATGCTCTGATACCATTGTTGGATTTTAATCGCAGCGGGGGCATGGTAAAACACTTTTACACATATAAAATCCAAATAAAAGCATATAAATCGTGAATAAAAATTCGAGGGATCGAATCTAACCTTTTAAAATAATTCGGAGACAACGATCAGAGATCCATAGCAGTTGCTCCTCAAGTGTGAAGCACTCCACCGGTATCCACCAAGAAAACGATGTTAAGGAGGAGGAGGGAGGTGGAGAGAATTGGGTTTTCCAAACTTTTTGGGTTTTCGGGTTTGATGTGGGTTAGAATAAAATAGGGTCTATAATAGTGTATTTATAGGCAAAATTTTCAGCTGGAATTTTCCCATAAATAATATTATTATTATCCCATTGATTATTCTCATTAATAATTAAAACACCTTTTAATTATTAATCCTTTTTCTAAACACTTTAGTAATAATTCTCTTTCTTGATTTAATTTCCAAAAATTAAATCCTTAATTAATAATATTAAGAACTTTTCTTAATTAATTTATAATCAATTAAATCTCATTTAATCAATTATTAAATTTGCCAATTAATTATTTATTTCATAAATAAATAATTATTAGCCATTATTAATTAATTCCTCCACCAATAAATCATTCTCTTTTTATGGTGTGACCCTGTAGGTTCAATATTAAGCCGTTAGTAGAAATAAATAATAATAAAACTATTTTATCATTATTTATATAAATTCTCTAATTTATTAAATATGATTAATTAATTAATCACATTTATTCTACATCGTGAGGGATACTTCTCAGCATATCGCGACTATCCGAATAATATGAATTCACTGCTTAGAATATCAAGAACCTATTCAGTGAATAGTTACCGTACAATAAACTCCTTCTACCCTACAATGTCCCGATTAAATACAAGGCATGGATCTCGTGTCAAGCCAATCTAATTCAATCACTTTGCTTACCATTTACTATGCGTAGTTCTATGCAAATTAGAAACTCCTTTCTAATTTCATTTACTCTGGCCAGAGATTCCTGAACTAGCATAAGTGGATCAGCCTTGAACATTCGCTTCCTTCACTGGAAGGGGTAGATCCTTTATTGATCATACACTATCTTCGTGTACAAATTCCTATACCCAGAAGAGCCCTAATAATTGTCCCTGGAGACTAAGAACTAAACCAAAGCATAGTTCAGTGTACACAAGATGACTATGATGACCTCAAGTCTAAGGATACTTGCACAACTATCACTATGTGAACAACTGCTGACACGTGAGTGAACTCCATCAGTTGTTCAGCTGTGCGAGTCATGTTCAGTGAACTTATTCTATAATAAGCACCTACATACTAGCTATAGTGTCACCACACAAATGTCCATGAGAACAGACATCCTTCATAATGAAGCAAGCATAGTATGTACCGATCTTTGCGGATTATTAATTACCAGTTAGTAATCCTATGACCAGGAACTATTTAAGTTTAGAGTTATCATCTTTTTAGGTCTCACTATTATGATCTCATCATAATCCATAAAAAGCTTTACTCAAAACTATGGTATATCTTATTTAAACACTTAAATAGATAAAGCCCGTAATAAAAACAAAACAAGTCTTTATTAATATCAATGAAATCAAAACAGATTACATAAAAGTTATTCCTAAATCCTAATACATGATTGGACTTAGGACATATTCCTTTCAGTTCACTCACGTGTCAGCAGTTGTTCACATAGTGATAGTTGTACAAGTATCCTTAGACTTGAGGTCATCATAATCATCTTGTGTACACTGAACTATGCTTTGGTTTAGTTCTTAGTCTCAAGGGACAATTATAAGGGCTCTACTGGGTATAGGAATTTGTACACGAAGATAGTGTATGATCAATAAAGGATCTACCCCTTCTAGTGTAGGAAGAGAATGTTCAATACTGATCCACTTATGTTAGTTCAGGAATCTCTGGCCAGAGTGAATGAAATTAGAAAGGAGTTTCTAATTTACATTAAATAGAACTAGGCATAGTGAATGGGAAAGCAAGTGATTAAATAAGATAGGCTTGACACAAGTTCCATGACTTGTATTTAATCGTGACATTGCAGGGTAGAAGGAATTAATTGTACGGTAACTACTCACTGAATAGGTTCTTGGTATTCTAAGTAATGAATTCGTATTATCCGGATAGTCGCGATATGCTGAGAAGTATCCCTCACGATGTAGAATAAATATGATTAATTAATTAATCATATTTAATGAATTAGAGAATTTATATAAATAATGATAAAATAGTTTTATTATTATTTATTTCTACTACCGGCTTAATATTGAACCTACAGGGTCACACCATAAAAGAGAATGATTTAATGGTGGAGAAATTAATTAATAATGGCTGATAATTATTTATGAAATAAATAATTAATTGGCAAATTTAATAATTGATTAAATGAGATTTAATTGATTATAAATTAATTAAGAAAAAGTTCTTAATATTATTAATTAAGAATTTAATTTTTGGAAATTAAATCAAGTGAGAGAATTATTTCTATAGTGTTTAGAAAAAGGATTAATAATTAAAAGGTGTTTTAATTATTAGTGAGAATAATAAAGGGTTAATAATAATAATATTTTATGGGAAAATTTTCAGCTGAAAATTTTGCCTATAAATATACTATTATAGACCCTATTTTTGCCTCAACCAAAAAGATTTACAAAACCCTAATTCTCTCCATCTCCTCCTCCTTCATTACATCGTTTTCTTGGTGGATACCGGTGGAGTGCTTCACACTTGAGGAGCAGCTGCTAAGGATCTCCGTTCATCATTTTTGGATCGCCATTAAAGACCTCCATCTTTCCATTAACGTAAAACTTCTTAAGGTAAACATACTGAACTACGAATTAAATATTATTTTTCGCATGGATCCTGCGGAGGGTTTCGTTTTTTTTAAGATTTAAATTTACGTTTTCGTTGCGTTTATGTGCTAAAAACCCTTCAGTAGCACATGTCAGATGCAGTTGATGTAAAATACGAACAATACATAATTTAACGCCCCATATACGCAACTCATATACTGCTTAACCACTAACTAAACAATCTTCTAACAACATAATTAGAAACAAACTTAAGCTGTGACAGGACAGTCCATAATATTACAAGTATTAAAGACAAATATAACTCATTAAATTTGCAGAATACAAATTTCATCTATACTTTCAAATCAGTATGGAATAAATGTGAAGGTGGTTGGGTTCTACCGTTCAACTCATAAATTGGATGAAAGCAAACTGCACCTCAACTCTACTACCATTTTGGGACACAAATTTTTCACAGTTTACATTGTCGCCATGTCCAAAACCAAGTTTGAAGAACTGAGGAACCTCACGAAAGACAGATTCAACTGGAAGATAAAAGTAAGAATCATACGACTGTGGAGAGGAGTTAGTCGAACAAGAGAAGTTTCCAAAGGCATTAACCTACTGCTTCTTGACCAGAAGGTAAATCTTTCAGTATACGGTTTAAATTTTTCTACAAATTAACAAAATTATTTTTACTCCTACCTGTAACAGAACGACAGAATCCACGCATTCATTCCCGGACTATGTGCAGAATCTTTGGAAGACTAGTTCACGGTTGGAACTATTTACATCATCAAAAACTTTACCGTTCAAGAGTACAAAACAGAAGACAGGTTCGGGTGTCTCAGGAAGGAGGTCCAACTAATTTTCTCCACATAAACAAATATCCAACAAGTAGAAGATGATGGGAAAACTTTTGCCAAAAACGCTTTGGATTTTGTGGAACACAACGAACTCAAAGGAGTGACTAAATAAACTACTCACTTAGCAGGTTCACACCAACTTATTTCCTCCATCAATCAAATACGGTTTATGCTGCTCCCATATTAATTTTTAACATTTTTTTATAATGCGTAGATGTTGCTGGAATAATTAAATTCAGAGAGACCATTTCTGATTTAGTGAATAGACACAGTCATGCCCAGAAGCAGTCCAAATTCACTATAACCGATGGAAGGTAAATACACATGATTAATATGCCTTTCTGTCAATGCATTTCAATCAACAAAAACTAATTTCCTTACCGGAACTTGAAGCTCCAATATCAATGTCACTTTTTGGGACCAACATGCTTTGAAATTTAAGAACCTGTTTCTCCAAGCTGTTGAACAACCTGTAATAATCATTATTGGAAGTTGTGTGTTGGTCTGTGGAACGGTACTTCATTTTCTTCACAAAAGAACTATGCCATTTTTTGTAATACAAAGTCATTTCCAATCAACTAATACAATGTTTTCACTTGCCCAAACAGATGAGGTTGATTTAACTAGCGTAGCAGCAACTGAATGCTTCGTCAACATGAACCACCACAGTGTCAAACATTTGCGAAGAAGGTAATTAACGTGGACGGTTTTTATGTAGGATACAGAATATAAAGTTATTACTGTCATTACATTTTATGACATGCAGGTTAACCAATCCGGACTTTTTCAAGCACATTTTTGACAAACCAAAACGTCTACAAACAGAACTTCTGAAAGTGTCTGACATCACAAACCTGGGGGACGCCTATATTCAAGTAAAATCACTTCTCCTATTTATTTTAAAAAATTTAGGAGAATAACTTTATGTAAATCGTTTCACAGGCTGAAGTCCTAACTCATGTGACAATACGGTCTGTGGAGGAGAAAGAAGAATGGTATTCAGTGGTCTGTAACAGCTGCACAAGGGAATTACTATGTAATGACGATGAATGGTTCTGCAACAACTGCAACTGCACCAAACCTTACCCAGAGAAGAAGTATTTCATCCATCAAAAAATTCTTCTTCCAAAACATACACGTGCTTAACTAAATCTTTCACATTTCATGAATGCAACAGGTTCAATATTTCAGTCGTCGCATCAGACGAATCAGGTGGAATCCAGGTTGTCCTTGGAGATCAGCAAATTCGAACAATTCTAGGAAAAAGAGTAGCACAAGTCGTCAAGGAGGTAAACAAATTCATCTGCCATTATAGGGAAGCACATAAAAAGAACATTACACTAACCGAATCATTTTCACTTATGCGTAGGCCGGAGGTGATGAGAGCTTCCCAACATAACTTAAAAACCTTGAAAAGGGAAAGTATACCATGAAACTGATCATTAAAGAGGTGAATGTTTTGAACAAGATTCATATCTATTGGGCTACCAATATTTGAAAAGATTTCGTAGCAGGCAATGAAGAAAACCAGAAAGCTATCATGGAAGATGTTACCATCCAGGTGAACACAGAATTATTGCTACTTATTAGTTCAATAACTATTCTCCTTATAACCTTCGTCCAACCTTACTAACCTGAAACAATTAGGGTTCAACATCTTCATACCACTTGGATGGGCTGTCACAACTGAATTTCAACTCGCCCCAAACCATGCCACCAAGAAACATGTAAACCCGTGTCCCCGAGATGAAAATCTACATTTTGCGTGGGAAGTTCACAGAAGATTGTAAAAACCAGAAACTTTGTCACCTATAACTATGATATCAAACTTTATGAATCTCAAACTATGTAACAGCTAAGTAACTATCACTTTATTTTGCATTTAGTGGAAAGCAAATGACCAGAAATTCAAGTCCACAAAAACAAGAATTTATGAAGCATACAAATTTCAGGCTGAATAAATCCACAAATATATTAGTCATGCTAATATTACACCCATAAATAAACAGAATGTTACAGACATATTGTAACACATTAATAGACAACCTTACATTATTTTCGGACATTGAACATGGATCATAGAAAAACATTGCAACCATAACTAACTTCGTCTTCAAAATAGGAAACTACTTCTTATTTTGTAAACAATTTTTTTTTATAACTATAAGCCCGGCGAAGCGGGCTACAATACTAGTATACATATTATTAGAATACAAATTGACAAAGAAATCACACAGGAAAAAAATAAACAGTTCAGTTTATTTTTTTATTTTATTTATCGTAAGTAACCCGCAGCCGCTACCCTTTGGGTGCGCACTGGGTAAACCCTACGGGCTCTAACTCAGGAGACATAATCATAAATTCTCCTCCCGTGGGATTCGAACGTGTGACCAAGATGATAGTTATCCCCTCTTTAACCAACTGAGGCAACCCTTGCGGGCCAAACAGTTCAGTTTACTAATAAACAAATTGGATAACATGATTTTGGTTGATATTCAGTTTAGCAGAAAATAAGAAAAAAGATAGAAACTATATTTATCACAAAGATGAAAAATATAGCGGATGAGTTTTCTTTTTTTGACAAATATAATTTATAATCTTATAAATCAATATATGTTTTCATAAATTTTGGTTATTTTATGTGAGCGAGAATAAATGTGGGATCTGAGACGAGAGACTATCAAAAGTGAGTATAAGAATGATAAAGGGAAAAATTATTTAATATATAACATACAATACAGTTAACATGTAGGATTTTAAAAAATATCGAATAAAACAATAAGACATATTTAATTATAATAAATCACTCTAAAAAATAATCTAAAAAATCGACATTCAAAAACTAAATTTAGGTTCGGATAGCTTTTTAAAGGATGCATTTGGAGTCGAGCTAAAATTTTCTAAAATAAATGAAATCGAATATATAAGTACAAAGAAACTAATCATTTGTATAATTAGATTTATCTGGGGAAAACTTTTGGATTATGTTATAGCCAATCGATAAAGTGGTGAGTAGGATGAGTTAAATGGAGTACTTACAGTACTTGTAATGCAAAGTGCGAACGACCATAAACTTTGAAACCAATGGCACTACTACATCAATCCTCTTCTTCTTCTTCTTCTTCTTCTTCACAACTACTTGCCTCAAATTTCATGGCCATTAAACCCCATGATATACTTATCAATCCTAAATTCACACACCCTTTTGTTCGCACCAAAGCTTCATGGTCAGAGGTTAGTAGTAACATATCATCATTTGTCTTTGCATCTCTCTGTATATATTGATGAATGATATGAAATGATGTTGTTTCAGCTTGCTGGGGTACTTGTATTTTCTGCTATACCGTTTACTGCTGTGAAAGCCATTGCAAATAGCCCACTTGGAGAAGCTTTACAGAGGAGAATGGAGGAGACAAAAAAGAGTGAGGTTATTAATGCTTTCGAGTTCAAGAAGCTTTCTCAGAAGGCAAGAATGGATAGGTAATTAATCAATATTCACACACTTATACATGTATATATGCTTATTTAATTTGGTATTTGCCTAGGTAAATTATTGAAGATTTTTGATTGTTTAGTTCGGGTAATTGATTAAATGAATATTATTGGAGTACCATGTTAGCATAGTTGCTGAATTGCTACTTATATTTGGGGTAAGCCATAACTGAACATAATTATGAAATAGTTTTTGAAGATTATGAAGATTAAAGTAGTTGGTAGAAACAAAATCTGGGCCAGAACCAGAAGACCTATAGTTTCAGTTAGATGTCAAAGAAGGAACTTAAGTTACTTTGTAACTGGTGCTTGTTGTATTTCCAATATTTTATGCCCAGAATGGAGCTCAGAGAACACAGTTAAATTCATTAATGGCTCATCAAGTCGATGAATATTTGGAAAGGATAATAGGGCATTGAAGTGGTAGCTTATATTGATAATGGAAATCCAATCTAGTATAAACTTTAATAGCGTTCATCCTAGGGGACTCTTTTTGAATTGCTGAAACGGATACGAAGCTTTATTAGGTCTATTAGCTGTGCAGGATGTTATGCCTATGTGTATCTTAACTGTTATAATATCCTTAAATAGTTATTCTTTTGGTCAATTTAATATTGATCGCTAGTGCACTCTCAAGCGATATAAGGTCTGTATTGTGTCTTAAACACTAAATTTTGTTCTGTCTGTTCTCATACCTATGCTTGCGTATCTTGATTCAGTGCTCTTGACAACTTAACTAAATCTCCTGATATGTCCATCCCAATTTTTGTGACTCACTTACATTATGAACATATTTTAAGGTTTAAATTTCATTCTGTGCTTTTTGTTTGTTATAAAATTATAAACTTACAATGCAAAAATTTACTATTAAGATAATATAGAAAAATAATTTTGACGCAGAGTCTTTCTGTCACTTAATTATAGTGGAAACAATTTTGGAATGTGAATAACGAGAAAGATGCAGATTACAAATTACCTTTTTACTCTTAACGGAGTCACAATATTTTCGTACCTTTCAAAAGCACTGTAGCCGGGCTCACAAAAAGAAGTGTGTGCATATTTATGCCTCTTTCTTATTATCTTGCATTGAAATTTTCAGCTTGTGGTATGGGGAAGATCGTCCTCGATGGCTTGGTCCGATTACATATGAGTATCCTGTCTATCTTGACGGAGAACTACCCGGTGATTATGGATTTGATGTTGCAGGTTTAAGCAAGGACCCAATGGCTCTGCAGAAATTCTTCAAGTATTAACTCATTTCCTATTGTGATCATTTGTTGCCATAGGTCCAAACTGCTATTACATTATTAAATTATGATATCTTTTGTATAGCCCATAAGGGACCTGAGTAACAGAACACGGGATTGGATATATCATGGTTCTATAGTGCCCAAAATATATTAATTTAGGCACCTGCAGTTGATGAATTTCATAATATATCAATGAGCCCAAATTGCCAAACAATAAATGTGAGTACCTTTATCTCATATATTTTTCGAATCTACTAGAATTTCAAAATGTAGTAGTAATACTTACCTTGCTAAAAGAGTGAGGATATATTGGGAACTTTATGTTTTTTTGAATATGGAAGCTGAAAAGTTTCTTTTTTTTTATCTAAAGTTAATGGAAAAGGAAAATGTATCTAATTTCAGAATCAAAGGAATATGAGATTTAAGTGAGTAATTTTAAAAATTTAATGCCGTGATCTTACTTTCTGCAGTTTTGAAATATTGCATGCTCGATGGGCTATGCTTGCCGCTCTTGGCGCTTTAATTCCAGAATTACTAAACTTACTTGGAGCCTTTAACTTCATTGAACCTGTCTGGTGGAGGGTAGGCTATTCTAAGCTTCAGGTACTTCTCCTCTTTCCCCCCTACCCCCAAAGCATCATTGTTTGAACTTTTTTTTATCATTAGTATGAGTTATCACTGAGATGCTGCATGATCTCTATATCTTGCTTTATACGGAGTATAAAAATAAAAATAAGTTTCTATACTTAGGGCATGAGCGTGTGACAATTTTAAACTTTTAAAAATCCGAAAGAAGGTTTGTGAGCATACTACTGATTCAGGTTGTCACTCATTATTTGACTTTTATTCCAGGGGGAGACATTAGACTACCTTGGCATTCCTGGACTCCATCTAGCTGGAAGTCAAGGTGTGATTGTCATAGCAATCTGCCAAGTCATCCTGATGGTAATGATCTTAAATTTTATTTTATGATCTATTGGTAAATCTTACAACTGATACAAGTCTTTTGTAGCTAAATTTGTTCTAGACATTCGATTATGTCATCTTTTACGGTGTATCGTTAATCATCAGCAATCTAAATAAAGATTTAATGACATACATTGCCAAGATTAGGAAAAGGGGTGCACATTTCCATTTGGTTTATATGCAATCATCAGCAACCCAAGCAAATGTTAGAATTCAAATATTTACAGCTGTAAGGCGTAAAGAATATGTTGATTGATTTTAACTTTACTACCAAGTATCATCTATGTCTTCTAGTAAAAATCAAGTTCACCCTTCTCTTTCTGTTCTTTTTAATTATGTGCATGACTTTGTTCATCTTTTCAATGCGTTTCAGAAACATTTTATTTAGGTAGCTGATGATTGCATATCGAGTTCCTAAATCAACATGTTCACACCTAATAGTTACTTTACCAATGCATTGCAGACATTCTTGTGGGCTTCTTGGTTTACTGTCCCATTTTTCCTTTCTAATTTCTTTAACACTTCTAATTGAGCTAAAGGAGAAGCATACTTGCGTCTAACATTTAATAAGTATTATATGTAAAGTTTTAATTTTATTATCTTTGTTCCTCATAAGATAATAAACATTTTTTAGGTTTTTTGTAAGGTGTGCTATTTGTCATATCATTTACTAAAACTAAACCACACTATTTTTTCCCAAAAGACCGCAATAGAATCATAAAACACTTCAGTAAGCACACGCTACTGATGTGTTTATTTTTATTCTAACTAACCGCAAGCGCGCGGTGACTATTGCTAGTATAAAGTGACAAGTGGGTCGTATCCACAAGGAGACATGTTCTATCAATTTTGATTCAGTTACTATCAATTGTTTCAAGGACAAATCGATTATAAAGATTTTAACTAACTAATAACTGTGACTAAATTAACACTAATTATTTAGACGCTAAACAAGGAATTAAAAACCTAGGGCAATTAGGTCCACCATGCTCACACAATAATCGACTTCTAAGCTAAAGTCACTAAAGTGGTCATACAACTAGAGTTTGTCAATCTCTCTCGGGTATTAACACTCTCGAAATATGCTTACACATTAACAACTTTTGGTAGTTCAATTAATCAGGCAATTAAAGCAATGTTAATCTCTCCCGAGCATTAACGCTCTCAGAAATCCAATGATGCTCCCGCTCTCAAATGCAATTATGCTAATCGTATGTGTACCTCTAGTAAGTAAAATCTCCCGATCTATTACTCCTATTTCATTCAATTAATTCATGATATCGGCCGATTACACAAATTAATAATAAAACATAATCAATTAGAATTAACCATAATAAATCGAGCTATTGTGACAATCATGCTCGTATTATCATGCAAACATGGCTTTCCCTTAATGCCCTAGAAATGACTACTCGCTAATAATTACACAAGTAAAACAACTAAGACAATAAAGAAGCATAATTAAACTAATAAGAATATGTATGAAAATCAGATAAGAAAACCTGTAATATTCAATCTTGTCACCAGACCAAAATCTATGGCTTCTTCTCTGTATATAAAACCCTAACTATTCCTACTCTATATTAATAATACGTGTCTCTACTAATATGTCTCAAACTAATAATAAAATCTGTTCTCTTCTAATAATAGAAGTGTTTTATTATTCTAGTTAAATTACAAGTGAGAGTTCTAGACCGAATAAGATTCTATAACAAAAATTCGTAGCTGTTTGTTCTCTGTAGTTTCTGGGCTGTTCTCGTTGTATTCTCTTTTCTGGACCATCTCTGAATTAAAGAGAATTTCGTTGGCTTCGCGTGGACTGTAAGATCGTCAGAAACGGACTTCTAGAACTCAAGATACGGCCCAAACAGTATTTGCAACCCGTGTAGTCCAATATTACGAATTTTCTTCTATTTTCACTTCAAAATAGGTCTAAAACATTAAAATCTATTAAATAAATATCCAAATCAATGCAAAATATAATAAATATGAGAATAAAATCATATAAAATATATATATAAATATATTCTATCAGCTACACACCAATGATATGCTGAACTAAAAACTAATCTTAGTCTTGTATGTTGAACCATAAGCATGTCAGCAGTGTGCTAGGTCATACCATGCTTGTGTGCACATTCAACTATATAAAAGCTATATGCAAAAACGCGCACAAAACAATTAATGTTGCAAAGTGAATATAAAAAACATAGTATTTCTGTTTGGATAGGTTGGACCAGAATATGCGAGATACTGTGGTATTGAAGCTCTTGAGCCTTTAGGAATATACTTGCCAGGTGACATCAACTATCCAGGAGGTGGCTTGTTTGATCCCTTGGGCCTTTCTAGAGATCCTCTGGCATTCGAGGAACTAAAGGTGAAGGAAATCAAGAATGGAAGATTGGCTATGATTGCGTGGCTTGGTTTTTATGCACAAGCTGCTGTAACTGGTAAAGGTCCCATACAAAATCTTGTTGACCACATATCTGATCCATCCCATAATAATCTAATTTCCAGTCTCTTGGTCATGTAATTGTTGTTATCTCTCTCGAGTATGTACATAAACTATGAGAAGTCCTCTGGACATTCTGTATATGAATGTTATACTAAATATCATGATTTATCATCGGGTTTTTTTGATCAGTATATTGTTTCTTCTTATAAATACTGGCTTTACAACCGGTGCCATGCACGGGTTTTCATTAATATTTTTATATTTTTATCTTGGGTAGTATATAAATAATAATATAAATATTTGCGGTTGGCGGGGTTCGAATCTTAAAGTTTTAGTATTGTATAAATAATAATATAAATATTTGCTGTTGGCAGATTTCGAACCTGGGAGTTTTAATATTTTATAAATAATAATTTAAATATTTGCTGTTGGCGGGTTTCGAAAGTGGGAGTTTGAGTAGTGTATATTCTTTTAATATTTAAATCTAACGGTCTTTATCACTTGATTAAAAAGATCCGACGGTCATAAACGGGAATAGCCAAACCAACAAAAAAAACATACCAAATTATACTCATGATGATTATAGTATAGTATAGATTTAGTGTCCGTTTGAAAATCTTAGAATAAGTAACTTATGACTTAAAATCAATAAGTAACTTATAAGTTATAAAGCTGTAGAATTAGTTTTACTTATGAGTAAGTTTTTTTTACTTAAAAATATATTTAAATAAATAACTTTTAAATATAATTATCTTAATTCGTTAATTTTAAATTTTAAATTAGATTTACATATAAAAATATAATTTTTAAAATTAAAGTTAATAAAAAAACAAAAACCAAAATAAGTTAAGCAAAAATACGCCGTTACTAACATTCAACTTATGAAACTTATTAGCTTATAAATTTAATTTATAAACTAGGTCAATAAACATTACGGGAGCGGGCCCTTAGACAAGTTACTTGTTACCTAAGCATGAGTTTTTGCGGATAAAAAAATTAAACTTATTTATGAAGATTTGGACCCACTTACAAAATTTAGCATAGGAGTTGAAGAATCTGTGTACAAAATCAACAATACCTTATTGTTGATTAGTTCTTCATTTTGATTGTAGGAGATTTCAGTGTTAATTGTCATTCAAGGTGGGAATGGTATATTTTTTTATCATTTTTTTTTCTCTGGAGATTTTAATGTTATTGTCATAATGTCATTTAAGGGGAGAATGGTATTTTCTCTTATCATATTTTATTATAAATATATTAAGTAATTAATGAAAATAAAATTATTGAATATATTATCACTTATCATGTCCAGAAATCCAAGTTTATAAAAATCAACACTGATACGTGATGATTATTTTCTGAGTATTATACTGTGAAGATGTATTAATAAATGATATCCACATATAAGAATCCAAAATTATTTTATTGCATATATATTATACCTAGCAGCCATAAAATATTCTGTGACAGGAGTCACAAAATAGTATTTAACTATAAAAAAGCAGAATAAAATAAAATAAAATATGTTTAGGATTATATAAAGCATATTCCGGTTGTAAGAAGGAACAATCCCCGCACAAACACAAACACAAACACAAACACATAAGACACACCCAAACACACACAAGTACACAGCACAAACACAAACAAACAGCAGATGGAGTGTCAACCTGAGACCAAGACAATAACATTAGCAGCAGCGGCGACGGAGACAACAAAACTGGGCCGGAAAAAAACCAAGCCCAGTAAAGAGGCCCGGAAGAAACAAAAGCCTAGCAAAGTATCCGTGGTGAGAATCAAATGCACAGACCCTGACGCAACTGACGACTCCTCCTCCGACGAAACCACGTCGTCTTCTCCAAAGACAATAATCCACGAAGTTTATTACAACAAGACGATAAATTCCAAGTACCCAGGTGCTCGTTTGAGGAAATGGGGAAACTGGTGTGCTGAAATTAGAAACCCTATTACTAAACGAAGACAGTGGCTTGGAACTTTCTCCACTGCTCAAGAAGCTTCCAGGGTTTATCTTGACAAGAAAAAAGAGTTTGGTGAGTTTGTTAAGAACTCCAAACCCAAATTTCACACTACCCCTTGTTGATTAATTTCTTGGTGTAATGGAGATGTTTGTTGTGTTTGACATTTAGTTGCGCACATTGATATGTGTGTTTGTGATTGTACATTGGTTTTATGCTATCCAATTTGTTCTCTTTCTTTTTTATGTGTTTTCGTTAGTTATTGGTTAACTGTGTTAGCATTGTTGTGGTTAATTTTGAGGACGAGGAAGAATGTGGTTAATTTTTTAGGATCACGAAAGAGCGAATTAAGCAGCCCTTGTTGTTTTACTGTTAAATTTAGGGCTGTTTTTCCAATAATTGTTTTGATGGAAAGAAGAGGGTTTTGTTTTAATTATACCAGGATTTAGGGATTTCGGTAATCGAGATTATGCTTCTTTTAATTTGTTTTCTTTAGTTTATGGTTAAATGTGTTGGCATCGTTGTGGTTAATTTTGAGGAAGAAAAGTGTGGTGAGTTTTGTGACAACACGAAAGAGCAAATTAAGCAGGGCTTGTTTTTAATGTTAAACTTAGGGCTCTTTTTCACGAATTGGTGTGATGGAACGAGGGGTGTGTTTTAATTATCTGAGGATTAACAGGTTTTTGTGTTAAAAATGGATACATACATATGTGCACGTGTGCTTGTTATTATATATTGTCAATTTGGTATGAAGTTTATTACTTTATACTTGATGATTGTTTGTTTAAATTTTTGGATGTTCTTAGGTTAAGTGTATGCAATTGATGCATAAAAGTGTTGATGAATAAGATAATAATTGTGATTCTTTTGGTAATTACTGTGATTTGTAGGTTGTGTATTGAATATAATGTATTCTTTGAATTGTTGTGGAAGGAGGTCGCATATTGGGAAGCTTAGTTGGTACTTTCCTAATTGTCTTGTAGATAGTGTAATTTGAATCTAGTCTCACAATTTACATACAGTTTTACTAACCTGAAGTACGTGTTAAATGAAGATAGTAGTGATAGTTCTTAAATCCAGCTATGAGTTCTCAATATCATTTCTAGTTTTCGACAAGAAGAAGCTTTCGTCTACCATAATGTAATCATTGTCAAGTTGGAAAAATTTAAAAGTATGATGTCCTTCACCATGGTCTTTTGACGTTGATAAACCCCATTCCCCAATAGCCAATCCTCAATATTAAATAGCTAATTCGTTTTGCAGATTGAGTTTATGCTATAGTCTCGGAAATGTTAAGTAAGCAGAATTTAGGACTCTCATTTGGTTTATGATCGCAAAACTTATTAGCTCCTTGACTTTCAGAAAAACTGTTGTAGTAGGTGATCACTGACATGTTTATGACCATCTATGTAGGTAGTATTGTAGCTCTTTTATTAACTTAGGCGGCTGTAACCTTTAGCTACTGAAGGTTCATTTTACAAGATAGTAAAGTCAGTATGACAAAATAAGCTTAATTACTCAGGTGCCTGATTAAGGAAATAGTTGCTGAATTTTTTTTATCAGTTTTAAAATATTGTTTGTTAGAAAAAGTAAAATAAAGTCTATATGTTAGATATTATATAGCATATTGTAGTTGTAAGAAACATAATGGGAATAATTCCCTTTAATGTTAACACATATACACACACAAAATTGTAATTAAATTATTGATTTTGTGTCATAGTTTGGTGGGAGAGCCAACATCTTGAATTGTTGGGCTACTTTCAATTGTAAAAGGCAAATTTGCTTGTAATTGCAGATGAATAATTCATATTATTTACAATGGGTTAAATATCAAAGTGGTCACTGAAGTCACGGTCATATATCACTTTCTTGATTATAGTTATCGGCGTCTCTAATGCATCACTCTAGTAGCGAGTAATGACGTACCCGTTAATTTTTAACTGTTGACCAGACGGGAATTTTTTGACCGTGACGTGTATACTTTATTTGTTTAAATAGACAATAACAGAGGATTAGGTGGCAAGTGACTAGATAAATATTGATTTTCTATTTATATAAACACAAGTAGTAAACCCATATGTAACAACACATCTGACCACCATATATAACAGATACATACACAAACGTATATCAGCAGCAAGGTTGTGTTCAATGTTGCATCAGTAGTGGAGAAGAGTATATTAAGGAAGGAATGAGTAGTGGTGCAGATGGGGGACATTTCCTGGTTGCCAGGGTAGGGTTCTGGACTTAAGATTTCTACACTAAGCTTAAGAAATTTATAATTCTTTCCTCTCAAGAGTTTTGAACTAAGCTTAAAATTTTTTTTACTCTACACCAGTTCACTCTTACCTCTATTTTCACTCATCTATATCTCCCTGGCCGAACGTGAAATAACAAAGACAGGCAGTTCACTGTAACTCACAATGCCCATCGTTTTCAACCTGAGTAGAGGTCACCAACTCAGAGGGCCCACCGTTGAGCAGCAACAGAAACGTGCAAGTACCAATATTATACCCACCAATATTACCTATATCATGTGGTAAGACTGAAATCGAGCCCTCAACCTTATGAGATATGGGCACAGAATATGTTGTAGGAACGACAACTGCATCACTATATTTCTAAATAACATATATTTCTGCAATTTAAAGTTTTAACACCTTAAAATAGTAGGCTTTATCTCTAGGTTACACTTTTCTATGAGTCTCTGTAACTAATTTTTGGAGGGAAAGTCTGTTTGAGTGAGTTGACAGCGGGCTCGGATGACAACTAGCTCTCTTGTGTACACATGGATTTTCTGCTGGCACACCTGTGCACATGTCCGCCTTTGTTGACACACTCAGAAGTCAGACCTCTCAGTATTCTCAACAATTATTATGATAAAATCTTAAGATTATATCCCTAGAAGTGCTGTGAATTCTCCTTGCTGCTTTGGTTATCTGTGAGTTAGCATGGTTGAATACTTAAACTGCTGACATGAAGACCCGAACATTCAGTGATGTGGCTTATATAAACATACAGACATACTGTATATATGATAGATACATACCATAGCTTAGCTGGATGTACATGTTGAATTAATATAATCTTTTTAATTCTATTCAGAAGAGTCAATGTTGGCAATATAACTTAATTTATCATTTCTGATTTTCCAGCTGTAAATACTAGTTGTACATTTCCTGCCCAAAGTTGTTAGATCTTAGAGTCTTAGACTTCTGTATATAGACGCTTTCTCATTCATTCTTTGTACTAACTTTTACTTTTACATACTCTGGTAAATTTGTCAAGATAAAAGATGAGTCTCTCTTTTTGCTCTCTCTCTCAAACTATTGATTGATTGATCTCTGTTTCGTCGTAAGCTTCCGCACAAATACTGATCGATAGATTTACAAGTTCAACATGGTATCAGAGCAAGATGTACTGCGATTCACAACGATTTCGTCACAAGTTATGATGATCCGATTCTCTATCAATTCGATCTTCTTTACCTAGGTTTTATGTCGATTTTCTTTTCGTTTTTTTTTCCAATTAGTTTCTCTCGATTTGTGACTGTTTCATGTGTATGATGTTGAGTATTAAGATTGTGTATCTAAATCGATATATGTTATGCTGATTAAATCTACATTCATTGAATCGTCTTCAATCGCTTCAAACGCATCTGATTGTTAGCTCTTTTGACTTGCATTTTGCACTTGATTCTACAAATTTTCAAGTGTATTCAATATTTGAGCAATTTTTGTTAAAACTAGTGATGGCTGCTACCTCTAGTTCTACAGTTCCATCTGATACTAGTTCTAGATCTATGTTAGATCAAGATAATCCGTTATACCTTCAATCCTCGGATAATCCTGGAATGAAATTGGTTAGTGATCCATTTGACGGTACTGGTTTTGGTAATTGGAAAAGATCTGTCACTATTGCTTTATCGGCTAGAAACAAATTAGGCTTTGTTGATGGAACAATTCTTAGGCCTGCTACTACTGATCCTAGTTTTAAGAGTTGGTTAAGATGTAACGACATGGTCATATCCTGGTTGCTTGGTTCATTGTCAAAATCAATTGGTCGAAGCGTTATTTACTCCAATTCTGCACATCAGATGTGGAAAGAGCTGGAAGAGAGATATGGATCTCCTAATGGCACTCAATTGTTTGCATTGCACAGAGAAATATCTGAATTGTCACAGGGAAATAATAGTGTTCCTGATTACTTCACTAGACTCAAAATGCTTTGGGATGATGTTGATTCACTCTCCCTAATTCCTGTTTGCTCATGTGGTTGCACATGTGGTGTATCTTTGAAACTTTCTGCTTTTCAGCAAGATCAAAGAGTAATACAATTTCTCATGGGACTTAATGAATCATTCACTGCAATTCGTGGCTCAATTCTGATGAAATCTCCATTGCCAAATCTGAGTCAAGTTTATAGCATTCTTCTTCAGGAAGAATCTCAAAGGGAAATCATTCTGACACTCATTTTGTATCAGATTCTGCATCACTACATGTGAGTTCATCAAGATATTCAAGCTCTCAATCAGTTAAGAGGCCAAATTTCGATTCAAAGAGGACAAATCTTACATGTAATTACTGCAAGAAACCTGGACATTTGATTGACAAATGTTACAAATTACACGGTTTTCCAGCTGATTTCAAATTTACAAAGCCCAGGAAGTTTGCTCAAGCTGCTCAAGTGGATACTTTTTCTTCACATGCTGGAACTCTCAATGAAACAGTCCCTGCAAATCCCAGTAATACAGCACTCCCAGTAATACAGCACCATCTTGCACTACTTCTGAGAACTCTTCTGTCACTATTACTCCAGAGATGTACTCCCAACTTTTAAGCCTGCTGAAAAATTCTCAGACATCTGATTCTGCTTCTGCACCATCCACTACCAATTTTGCTGGTAACACTTTTTCCACTGCTTGCTTTTCTGATTCCAATAATATCAACTGGATTCTTGATAGTGGGGCTAGTGATCATATGTGTTTCCATAGGGATTTATTTTCTGATTTTAGACCTTTATCAACATCTATAACTGTGTCTTTACCAACTGGACACATTCTTGAAATTACACATTCTGGAACTGTCCCTATTTCATGTGACATTACTCTCCATAATGTGTTATATGTGCCATATTTTAAACTGAATCTCCTTTCTATCAACAAATTAACACAACAAATGAACTGTATCATCAGTTTTACTCATGATCTTTGTATCTTGCAGGGCTCTTCTCTGAGGAAGCCATTGGTTCTTGGTAAGACTCAGAGAGGCCTTTATCTCCTTGATCATGCCTCCTCTTGCTTACCTGTCCATGTTGCTTCATCCTCTGTTGTTTCTGTGTCTGCAGATTGTAATAATAGTACTGCTATAGTTTGGCATCACAGACTTGGTCATTTACCAATGTCAAAACTTAAAACCTTGCATCTTTGTAATGTCGATTTTAGTGATTCACATCTTATAAAAACCTGTGATATTTGTGCCAAATCAGGGCAACAAAGTTTGCCCTTTCCCAACAGTATTATTCATTCTAAAGCTTGTTTTGAGTTGATTCATGTTGATATATGGGGTCCTTACCCAATTAAAACATATAACAAATATCGATATTTTCTTACCTTTGTCGATGATTTTTCAAGAGTAACATGGACTCACCTTCTTAGTGTCAAAAGTAATGCATTTGATTTCATAAAATATTTTATAGCCATGGTTAACACTCAGTTTAGTGCCACTGTTAAGGCAGTTAGGACAGATAATGCTATGGAACTAGGTTCAAGTCATGACACTGCTAAATTCTTCCTTGAAAAAGGTATATCACATCAAACTTCATGTGCTCATACCCCACAACAAAACGGCGTTGTAGAACGTAAGCACAAACACTTGCTGGAAACATCAAGAGCACTTCTTTTTCAATCTAATCTCCCTAAACAATATTGGGGAAATTGTATTTTGACCTCTACTTACTTGATCAATCATTTTCCAACTAAAATACTTCACGGTGCTTCTCCTTTTGAAGTGTTATTTGGTGTCAAACCCGCCTATAATCATTTAAAACCCTTTGGATGCTTAGCTCACGTTTGCATACCCAAAATCCATAGAGACAAACTATCACCTCGAGCAAGTCCTTGTATTTTCCTGGGATTTCCTTTTGGAAAGAAGGCTTATAAGTTCCTTAACTTGGAAGATAATTCAATTATTATCTCCAGGGATGCAAAATTCCATGAGAATATTTTTCCTTTTGTCAAAATTAACAATCCTTCATCTATATTTGTACCATTATCAGTTCCTGATCAATCATTAGTACCTACTTCACCAATATCAGTTCCTGACCAACTATTAGTTCCTGCTTCATATGAAGTAATGTCACCCTTATCAAATAATCACTCTCCAGCTCCCACGTCTACAATATCATCACATGTTCCACTTAGAAAATCCACCAGAAATGTGAAGGTCCCATCATATTTACAAGAATATATACATCCGCTTCATGCTCACTGTTCTACTTCTTGTTGCACTTATACACTGACCTCTTTCTGTCATACTCCTTCAACTATACTTTCATCAGATCACATTTCATGTGCTACAGTTCCTTCACCTCTTTTACCTCCTTCCAACCCTCCATCTTATGAGGTTGCTGCTAAATTTCCAGAATGGCAACAGGCCATTGCTCAAGAATTCTCTGCTCTTGAGTCAAATAACACATGGTCTCTCGTTCAATTACCGAAGGGTAAGAAACCAATATCTTGTAAATGGGTTTTCAAGGTTAAGGAGCATGCAGATGGCTCAATTGAACGATACAAGGCTCGCTTAGTTGTCAAGGGATTTACTCAAAAGGAAGGGGTTGATTACACAGAGACTTTTTCCCCTGTGGTAAAGATGACTACCATTCGTGCTCTTGTTGCCACTGCTGTTAAAAAGGGTTGGGAAATGACTCAGTTAGACGTTAATAACGCTTTCTTACACGACGATCTTCACGAGGATATTTACATGAAAATACCACCTGGTTTATCTGTTTCAGACCCTAATCTGGTTTGTAAGCTTAGCAAATCGTTGTATGGACTTAAGCAAGCCTCTCGAGAATGGCATTTTAAATTGAGTACTGCTTTATTAGCCAGGGGTTATCAATTTTCCAAGAATGATACATCCTTGTTCTACAAAAGATCTGGTTCCTTAGTTACATTTCTGGCAGTCTATGTCGATGACATTCTGATCACGGGTAGTAACACCTTGGAAATATCTGCTGTTAAACAATATCTTGATACTACATTTAAGATCAAGGACTTGGGTAGATTACATTATTTCCTCGGCATAGAATTCAATTATGTTCCTAATGGCGTGGTTCTATCTCAAACCAAGTTCATTCTTGAAATGATAGAGGATTTTGATTGTTCTCACTTATCTCCAGTCATTAGTCCTCTGGATTCTAGCTATAAACTCTTGCCAGGAGAAGGCTTTTTTGTTGATGATCATCTTTATACAGAAAGTTAGTTGGAAAACTCAATTTTTTGACAAACACACGGTCTGATTTATCATTTGCAGTCCAGCATCTTAGTCAGTTTATGTCTGATCCTAGAATTCCACACTGGACTGCAGCTCTTCACGTTCTCCGTTATCTCAAAAATGATCCACATCGTGGGTTATTGTTTAGTAACTCATCAGATTATAATGTTCTGGCTTACTGTGACGCGGACTGGGCGGCTTGTCCCCACACTAGACGATCTGTCAGTGGCTATGTTGTATTTCTTGGAGATAACTTAATCTCTTGGAAATCCAAGAAACAACACACCATCTCTCTTTCTTCTGCTGAGGCAGAATACCGTTCTCTCTGACGTGTTACTGCAGAATTAGCATGGCTATCTCGCTTGCTCACTGAGTTTGATGTCCCTTATGTTAATCCAATTCCTGTCAAGTGTGACAATATGGCCGCAATCTACATTGCCAAGAATCCAGTTTATCACGAGCGAACAAAACATATCGAAATCGATTGTCATTTCGTTCATGAGAAACTTGCTTCTGGGCTTATCTCCTTGCACTACACACCGACTGCCACACAGCTTGCTGATGTTTTCACTAAATCTCTCCCTGGTGTTCATCATAATGCTGTCCTGTCCAAGTTGGGTGTCTATTCTTTCCCCTCCAACTTGAGGGGGGGGGGTGTTGGCAATATAACTTAATTTATCATTTCTGATTTTCCAGCTGTAAATACTAGTTGTACATTTCCCGCCCAAAGTTGTTAGATCTTAGAGTCTTAGACTTCTGTATATAGACGCTTTCTCATTCATTCTTTGTACTAACTTTTACTTTTACATACTCTGGTAAATTTGTCAAGATAAAAGATGAGTCTCTCTTTTTGCTCTCTCTCTCAAACTATTGATTGATTGATCTCTGTTTCATCGTAAGCTTCCGCACAAATACTGATCGATAGATTTACAAGTTCAACATGGTATCAGAGCAAGATGTACTGCGATTCACAATGATTTCGTCACAAGTTATGATGATCCGATTCTCTATCAATTCGATCTTCTTTACCTAGGTTTTATGTCGATTTTCTTTTCGTTTTTTTTTCCAATTAGTTTCTCTCGATTTGTGACTGTTTCATGTGTATGATGTTGAGTATTAAGATTGTGTATCTAAATCGATATATGTTATGCTGATTAAATCTACATTCATTGAATCGTCTTCAATCGCTTCAAACGCATCTGATTGTTAGCTCTTTTGACTTGCATTTTGCACTTGATTCTACAAATTTTCAAGTGTATTCAATATTTGAGCAATTTTTGTTAAAACTAGTGATGGCTGCTACCTCTAGTTCTACAGTTCCATCTGATACTAGTTCTAGATCTGTGTTAGATCAAGATAATCCGTTATACCTTCAATCCTCGGATAATCCTGGAATGAAATTGGTTAGTGATCCATTTGACGGTACTGGTTTTGGTAATTGGAAAAGATCTGTCACTATTGCTTTATCGGCTAGAAACAAATTAGGCTTTGTTGATGAAACAATTCTTAGGCCTGCTACTACTGATCCTAGTTTTAAGAGTTGGTTAAGATGTAACGACATGGTCATATCCTGGTTGCTTGGTTCATTGTCAAAATCAATTGGTCGAAGCGTTATTTACTCCAATTCTGCACATCAGATGTGGAAAGAGCTGGAAGAGAGATATGGATCTCCTAATGGCACTCAATTGTTTGCATTGCACAGAGAAATATCTGAATTGTCACAGGGAAATAATAGTGTTCCTGATTACTCCACTAGACTCAAAATGCTTTGGGATGATGTTGATTCACTCTCCCTAATTCCTGTTTGCTCATGTGGTTGCACATGTGGTGTATCTTTGAAACTTTCTGCTTTTCAGCAAGATCAAAGAGTAATACAATTTCTCATGGGACTTAATGAATCATTCACTGCAATTCGTGGCTCAATTCTGATGAAATCTCCATTGCCAAATCTGAGTCAAGTTTATAGCATTCTTCTTCAGGAAGAATCTCAAAGGGAAATCATTCTGGCACTCATTTTGTATCAGATTCTGCATCACTACATGTGAGTTCATCAAGATATTCAAGCTCTCAATCAGTTAAGAGGCCAAATTTCGATTCAAAGAGGACAAATCTTACATGTAATTACTGCAAGAAACCTGGACATTTGATTGACAAATGTTACAAATTACACGGTTTTCCAACTGATTTCAAATTTACAAAGCCCAGGAAGTTTGCTCAAGCTGCTCAAGTGGATACTTTTTCTTCACATGCTGGAACTCTCAATGAAACAGTCCCTGTAAATCCCAGTAATACAGCACTCCCAGTAATACAGCACCATCTTGCACTACTTCTGAGAACTCTTCTGTCACTATTACTCCAGAGATGTACTCCCAACTTTTAAGCCTGCTGAAAAATTCTCAGACATCTGATTCTGCTTCTGCACCATCCACTACCAATTTTGCTGGTAACACTTTTTCCACTGCTTGCTTTTCTGATTCCAATAATATCAACTGGATTCTTGATAGTGGGGCTAGTGATCATATGTGTTTCCATAGGGATTTATTTTCTGATTTTAGACCTTTATCAACATCTATAACTGTGTCTTTACCAACTGGACACATTCTTGAAATTACACATTCTGGAACTGTCCCTATTTCATGTGACATTACTCTCCATAATGTGTTATATGTGCCACATTTTAAACTGAATCTCCTTTCTATCAACAAATTAACACAACAAATGAACTGTATCATCAGTTTTACTCATGATCTTTGTATCTTGCAGGGCTCTTCTCTGAGGAAGCCATTGGTTCTTGGTAAGACTCAGAGAGGCCTTTATCTCCTTGATCATGCCTCCTCTTGCTTACCTGTCCATGTTGCTTCATCCTCTGTTGTTTCTGTGTCTGCAGATTGTAATAATAGTACTGCTATAGTTTGGCATCACAGACTTGGTCATGTACCAATGTCAAAACTTAAATCCTTGCATCTTTGTAATGTCAATTTTAGTGATTCACATCTTATAAAAACCTGTGATATTTGTGCCAAATCAGGGCAACAAAGTTTGCCCTTTCCCAACAGTATTATTCATTCTAAAGCTTGTTTTGAGTTGATTCATGTTGATATATGGGGTCCTTACCCAATTAAAACATATAACAAATATCGATATTTTCTTACCTTTGTCGATGATTTTTCAAGAGTAACATGGACTCACCTTCTTAGTGTCAAAAGTAATGCATTTGATTTCATAAAATATTTTATAGCCATGGTTAACACTCAGTTTAGTGCCACTGTTAAGGCAGTTAGGACAGATAATGCTATGGAACTAGGTTCAAGTCATGACACTGCTAAATTCTTCCTTGAAAAAGGTATATCACATCAAACTTCATGTGCTCATACCCCACAACAAAACGGTGTTGTAGAACGTAAGCACAAACACTTGCTGGAAACATCAAGAGCACTTCTTTTTCAATCTAATCTCCCTAAACAATATTGGGGAGATTGTATTTTGACCTCTACTTACTTGATCAATCGTTTTCCAACTAAAATACTTCACGGTGCTTCTCCTTTTGAAGTGTTATTTGGTGTCAAACCCTCCTATAATCATTTAAAACCCTTTGGATGCTTAGCTCACGTTTGCATACCCAAAATCCATAGAGACAAACTATCACCTCGAGCAAGTCCTTGTATTTTCCTGGGATTTCCTTTTGGAAAGAAGGCTTATAAGTTCCTTAACTTGGAAGATAATTCAATTATTATCTCCAGGGATGCAAAATTCCATGAGAATATTTTTCCTTTTGTCAAAATTAACAATCCTTCATCTATATTTGTACCATTATCAGTTCCTGATCAATCATTAGTACCTACTTCACCAATATCAGTTCCTGACCAACTATTAGTTCCTGCTTCATATGAAGTAATGTCACCCTTATCAAATAATCACTCTCCAGCTCCCACGTCTACAATATCATCACATGTTCCACTTAGAAAATCCACCATAAATGTGAAGGTCCCATCATATTTACAAGAATATATACATCCGCTTCATGCTCACTGTTCTACTTCTTGTTGCACTTATACACTGACCTCTTTCTGTCATACTCCTTCAACTATACTTTCATCAGATCACATTTCATGTGCTACAGTTCCTTCACCTCTTTTACCTCCTTCCAACCCTCCATCTTATTAGGTTGCTGCTAAATTTCCAGAATGGCAACAGGCCATTGCTCAAGAATTCTCTGCTCTTGAGTCAAATAACACATGGTCTCTCGTTCAATTACCGAAGGGTAAGAAACCAATATCTTGTAAATGGGTTTTCAAGGTTAAGGAGCATGCAGATGGCTCAATTGAACGATACAAGGCTCGCTTAGTTGTCAAGGGATTTACTCAAAAGGAAGGGGTTGATTACACAGAGACTTTTTCCCCTGTGGTAAAGATGACTACCATTCGTGCTCTTGTTGCCACTGCTGTTAAAAAGGGTTGGGAAATGACTCAGTTAGACGTTAATAACGCTTTCTTACACGACGATCTTCACGAGGATATTTACATGAAAATACCACCTGGTTTATCTGTTTCAGACCCTAATCTGGTTTGTAAGCTTAGCAAATCGTTGTATGGACTTAAGCAAGCCTCTCGAGAATGGCATTTTAAATTGAGTACTGCTTTATTAGCCAGGGGTTATCAATTTTCCAAGAATGATACATCCTTGTTCTACAAAAGATCTGGTTCCTTAGTTACATTTCTGGCAGTCTATGTCGATGACATTCTGATCACGGGTAGTAACACCTTGGAAATATCTGCTGTTAAACAATATCTTGATACTACATTTAAGATCAAGGACTTGGGTAGATTACATTATTTTCTCGGCATAGAATTCAATTATGTTCCTAATGGTGTGGTTCTATCTCAAACCAAGTTCATTCTTGAAATGATAGAGGATTTTGATTGTTCTCACTTATCTCCAGTCGTTAGTCCTCTGGATTCTAGCTATAAACTCTTGCCAGGAGAAGGCTTTTTTGTTGATGATCATCTTTATACAGAAAGTTAGTTGGAAAACTCAATTTTTTGACAAACACACGGCCTGATTTATCATTTACAGTCCAGCATCTTAGTCAGTTTATGTCTGATTCTAGAATTCCACACTGGACTGCAGCTCTTCACGTTCTCCGTTATCTCAAAAATGATCCACATCGTGGGTTATTGTTTAGTAACTCATCAGATTATAATGTTCTGGCTTACTGTGACGCGGACTGGGCGGCTTGTCCCCACACTAGACGATCTGTCAGTGGCTATGTTGTATTTCTTGGAGATAGCTTAATCTCTTGGAAATCCAAGAAACAACACACCATCTCTCTTTCTTCTGCTGAGGCAGAATACCGTTCTCTCCGACGTGTTACTGCAGAATTAGCATGGCTATCTCGCTTGCTCACTGAGTTTGATGTCCCTTATGTTATTCCAATTCCTGTCAAGTGTGACAATATGGCCGCAATCTACATTGCCAAGAATCCAGTTTATCACGAGCGAACAAAACATATCGAAATTGATTGTCATTTCGTTCGTGAGAAACTTGCTTCTGGGCTTATCTCCTTGCACTACACACCGACTGCCACACAGCTTGCTGATGTTTTCACTAAATCTCTCCCTGGTGTTCATCATAATGCTGTCCTGTCCAAGTTGGGTGTCTATTCTTTCCCCTCCAACTTGAGGGGGGGGGGGGTGTTGGCAATATAACTTAATTTATCATTTCTGATTTTCCAGCTGTAAATACTAGTTGTACATTTCCCGCCCAAAGTTGTTAGATCTTAGAGTCTTAGACTTCTGTATATAGACGCTTTCTCATTCATTCTTTGTATTAACTTTTACTTTTACATACTCTGGTAAATTTGTCAAGATAAAAGATGAGTCTCTCTTTTTGCTCTCTCTCTCTCAAACTATTGATTGATTGATCTCTGTTTCGTCATAAGCTTCCGCACAAATACTGATCGATAGATTTACAAGTTCAACAACTATGCCACCTAACTTTCCGTTAGGTCAACAATTAACATTTAACAGCTTTGTCATTATTGGCTACTAAAGTGGTGCATTAGAGACCCCGATAACTATAATCAAGAAATTGATATATGCCCGTCACTTCGGTGACCACTTTGATATTTAACCCTATTTATTACAATACAATTCAGTATAGAAAGTCTTACATGGATGTGTGTGTTATTGTACATTGATTTTACGGTATCAAATTTGTTCCCTTTGACTTGAAGATTGTGTTTTGTTGGAGATAGTAGTTTTCGTTATCAAATTCAGCTTTAAGTTCCCGGTGCAAGTCTTTTCATTTCTGGTTTTCGTCAAGAAGAAGCTTTTGCCTACCATGGAATGTGCATTGCCTATTTGAAAACACTAATAAGTAAGATATTCTTCACACAACATGGCGAAAGGGTATCCCTTGTTATATGTGAATTTTAAAGCATATCCTACTATTTACGGGAAATGGATACTATTGTAAATGGAGAGTCAAGTTAGGAATAATATCAGTCGTATAGTTTTGGTGAATTCTGAATTCTCAAAAGGGTTAGTAACAGTTTTTTCTCTGTTGAGCAAGATTGAAACTGTATGTATAACTCAACAATAGTGGTTTGGATAACGTAATATAAAATAAGAACTTTAAAATAATCTATGTTCCACCAGAGTAAGTACATATTGTTTGTTTATTGGGTATATACACTGAATGTTTTGTTTGTTGCAGTGAAGAAGACGTTAACAGTGATCCATATGAATTTCATTAATATGTTAAAGTATCGGAGGAATAAGTTTGGAGTCATTCGAAGCAGTTATCAGAATCAGTGTGAAGACCTGAGGATTTCTAGTGAATTTGGTTATATTTGGTAAAACACTTAACAATGGTTTGTACGGGTATAATACGAAGGTTTGAGAGCGGAACTAGTCGTATGTGAATGTGAACCAGAACTTGCACTAGACGTTAGGTATATTACCCACTCCTCTTTATACTTGTGAAAACAAGTTCCTCGAGCGAGGTTACTGAACTGATGATCATCACAAATCTCAAACAATATATCATTCTTTTTGTTTAAAACAGTCTAATTCTTAGTGTCATCTAAGATCATGCATAGGGATAAATAATTCCTAAAATGAAAGCATACACAAGTTAAACAGAGACAAAGAACCATAAACCAATCATAAAAAAACATTATTGTGTGCAATACTATGGCTAGAGGATTCAGTCTTAGCAGACCTTATCTTATGAGAAGACACATCCCCAATCTAAATTACATTCAAAAGAATACTGCAAACACCAACATCCACGTCACATTTAAGTTATATCCACCAAAATATACTACTGGAGGTGATTCATGGAAAGAGTATTAATGCGACAAAAACATAGAACCAAATGAAGTACAATGTGATAAAACAAACGAAAATCCAAATGAGGACATGGTTTTAGAATTGTAACATTAAAACTTGTTTTAGGAGATGAGTTCAAACTCTTCAATTTATTCTCCAAGCTTCTGCTTCTTCCTGCATCATCTCAAGAAATGCCTCTGGTATCTGACTCTTAATTGATTGAGGGCCTGGTCCCTGGAAAGATATACACATTTGTGAATCACACCACAAAATGTAACAAACACCTGAATATAAACAATTAGCCACTCTGAAATATGCAGGTCGCTTACATCTGCTTCACCTACTCGGTCTTCTCCTGTCGATGACCCTTGGTTGTTCTCAATGTATTCACCTGAAATTTATATAACTTTTAACCAAAATATTCAAAACCGTATCTTACTCAAATGTAATCACCCACCTAACTACTAAACTACTCTCCATTTACTAATCACTGAAGGAGTGTGCCCAGACATATACCACCATTGCAATCTTCTTCTTCATTTTATTATTATTATTATTATTATTATTATTATTATTATTATTATTATTATACCATGAGAAAAAAATATGAATTGTTATAGGTCCTGTGATGCCACCTAGAGAAACAACATGCTAAGAACGAATTGTTTTCATTGCGCTGTTCAATGTGCATAGCACAATCAACAAATATTGAGATCTATTCCTATAATATTTGTAAAAGCGAAATAACAGATGTAGTAACACTAAACTCAAGGGACATAATATATATGACGCAAATAATCATGCAAGGCTTGTTTATGCTTGGACAAGTTTAAGACATAGGATCATTTTCGGATTATGTTCTATATGTAATGCTTATTCAGTAACTTAGTTTCCAGTATTACAATCAATGAAAAGAAAATTATTTAACAGTTCATGAACTAGGGGAGGTTCTTGGGCATAGACTACTGTGAAGGATATGGTTTCTTATTTATTCTATTATCATTGCTTTTAAATCTGATAATTTCATTAATGAGCCTACTGTATCATTTACAAGTTGGAGACAAGAGCTCCAACTAATTTTTCAAAAGAGGGCGAGGCTCATTTCTTTATCAAGTGAGTCACGCCATGCGCGGTCAAAGGATAATTGATATTTAAGGCACGACATGGAGATCATAGTATAATTGAAATTTAAGACGTGACGTGTATATTGTGCGGTCATGTAAAATAATAAAACGCAATGCGCGACATAGTGCACAACATGCACATTTAAATATTGCAATCGCTCTAAATACACTTTCTCTTTAAATATGTTGTCTAAAAATGTTAACGGTTACAAGTGTGTTTATGTTTCTTTTAGCTTACCACAATAATTTAAACATGTCATTTATAATCTGAATATATAATTTAAAGAATCAGACAAACCTGAAATAGGTGCTGGTGAATAGACCGAATTCTGAACTAGTTGAACAGAAGGATCAACCTGCAACAGAGCTAAAATGTCTTAGTCTCTATTCATTAATGCAGTTACAATGTTGAATGATGTAATAATCATACCGGGAGAAGTTTAGGAGCAGCCTCAGCAGGATGCAAGTGGAGTGGAGGAAACCCCATAGGCCCCTTTCCTTCTTCTCTGGGGCGTAGAACAGGGGCCGTGTTCGACTTCACACCAAGCTTGCGAGCTCTCCGCTGCTCCTGCTTTTTTCCTGGATGCAGCGGGGGCTGTCTCACAACAGTATTCACATGCATGGCATACAGTAAGATGTATTTAGAAAACAATACTACTACTTGTTAACATATTTAAACTTCATTCGTGAAATTACTATTACACCTTTGCGGATGAATATTGGGCTGGCATCGTTAAGCAACTGTATTTGGCCCAGAAAACTGCCCACCAACCTTCTAGTAGATTGTCCTCGTAATCCGCCACTAAAACTCAATACGTAAATAATTTAAATAGAAAAGACATGGTCAAGTTAAGATGCACTAGTTCAAGGATACTCACATTTTGATATCCCAGTAATATTAACCTTTTGAGCAAATATTCTTGCAGCTTGACAACTGTTTCGTTTTATCAAGTAATAATAAACGTAGAGCTGCAATCTAAAGTTTCAAGATTCAAGTAATTAATGAAAAATGTAAATATAAAATATTTAAGTTGATAATGTGCCGGTATACATGACAACTCACATCTCATCCCAATAATAACCCAGATTCAGAGTATTTTTCATTTCCTTCCCGTGGACCATCGTCGCCTTTTAAAATCCAAAATAATAAATGTCAAAAAAAATGAGAGATTATGGTCTAAATTTAATAAATAAAATCAGATAAATCAAATCAACTTATGTAAGATAAAGATTTTGGCCAAAATCCAAAATAAAACCATTTCAGATACCATAAAAATGATACAACACAAAAGTGGATAAAAATATATAACAAAAACGTCAAATGTTGCTCAATTAAAATTTTTGATTAAAAATTGATCAATTATAATTTTAATTTTTGATCAAAAATTGATCAATTTGACAATAGAAAAGTCAAATGTGACAATAAAAAAGGAACGGAAAGAGTTATAAAATTACTCTTATATTCTTATATGTGGAACTCTTTTTTTTTGACAAATTATATGTTAAACTCTTAATGTTTTTCAAAAATTATATTTAACATTTTAAATTTAAGATTCCAACTTGTCAAAATACCTAACATTTTAATTCATTTCTTCCTTTTTTTAGTAAAAATATTGAATTCATATTAAAAAAGTATAGTGTACATAGTAAAAAAATCTTGAACACACCAAAAAATTAATTACATTAATATTTGCTGACAGTTCAGTTTATTATTATGATAAATCGGATATTTTTATTTGTATACCCCCTATTTTGACATTCGTTTTTATATATTCTTCTTATGTATGAAAAACTAGGGTGTATTTTTTGCTAGAGTTTGTGAGTTTCAAGACTCTATTTGACTGCTCTCGTATTTCGCGACTTAATCTGCCTTCACAAGATGCCTACGTACCTTACTGCGTGTTAAGGATCAAGTTAAAAAACGTAATTTTGATTTGTGGGGGTGAAGCCCCTTATATAGGCATGGGATGCCTTGAAGTAGAATAAGGTTAGAAGACTTGGTGGACAAGTCTCCGATTTAGAATGAACTTTGGAATCCTACAAAGTAGGAAACTGATTTCTTGTCGCATGAGATTCCTTGGAGGTCAATCTCCAAGAAATTATATCCTTATTTGGACTCTATTTATCAGCTGATTTTTCCCATATTTATTAATTACGAAAATAATCAATATTATGGGCTTTTGGGCCCTTTTAAACGGGCCTTACTTGTAGCCCAAATCGGGCATAATTAATACGATATTAATTATGCAATAAGGATTTATTTTATTCTCTATCATTTGCCCCCCAACTTCTATGAAATCGTCCAGGATTTTATAGAAGTTAAGTTTTTACTCCTTTGCAGGGTATCGTTTTTAATGCAAAGTGTGGAGCGACCTACACATTTGCAGTGATTTGCCTTATTCGAGGTTTCAGGGTATTTACTGGAATTTTCATATTTTCCATATTTATTTTCCCACCTTATTCCTATTTTTAAAATTTTCTGGTATTTTTCTCTTATTTTTCATGATTTTCCTTATTTTTTCAGGATTTTTCCTTATTTTCCAGGATTTTCCCTTATTTTGGTGCTAACTTCGACCATGAAGCATTACTACCCGACCAGGATTCTGCTCGAAATCGGCCATGATTCTGGTCGACTTATTGCTTTTTTGGTCACTCTGGTCGAGTGACAGATCGACCAGGATTCTGCTCGAAATCGACCAGGATTTTGGCCGACTAATCGCTTCTTTGTCACTCTGGTCGAGTGACAAATCGACCAGGATTCTGCTAGAAATCGACGAGGATTTTGGTCGACTAATCGCTACTTTGGTCGCTCTGGTCGAGTGATAAATCAACCAGGATTCTACTCGAAATTGACCAAGATTTCAACATACATCGACCAGGATTTTAATCGACTTTTGGTCTTTCTGATCACTCTTGTCGAGTGAAAAATCGACCAGGATTTCAACCTACATCGACCAGGACTCTGATCGACTAATGGTCTTTTTAATTATCCTCGAACCTTCTAGATTATTCTAGATCTGTCTATTTCATGAGCTTTTCTATTTGGGCCTTGCCTTGGTGGGATTTCATTAACTCTCAATGTCGATTAATCTTCCCACTTGTTGCTATATAAGAGTAGGATGAAGTGGAGTTCCTCACTTCACTCTCTACTAAAAAATCCTCTCATTCCTCCCTCTAAAAAGGCGATTTCAGCATTTTCTCCATCATCATATTCCGAGTTTTTCCATCGTCTCCATCCTTTTCTGCAAATCCAAGCCTCCTTCCAAAGCATTTTAATGGCGGATCGCGACCTTGCTAGGATGGCCAAGATGTATACTTCCAACGCGGTACTCCAATCCAAATATGTTCTTCATATTCATCTCTTATTGACATGATTAATGTTAGGGGGGATGAATATCCTTCCCTTTATGAATTAGATTCTTATAATCACGGTAATAACTATCACGAATTAGACGGTAGAATAGAGAGTTATAATATTTTATATAAGCTTCCCCCCTTGTCTTAGGATCACTCCTGCCACCCCTGATAACCGAACTTGTCAATGGGAAGGGGATACAATATTTATTTATCGAGGAGCCTTAGTAGCCGACCATAGGTTTCCATTTCATGAATTCATTCCCCGCATACTTGCAGATGTTCAAATAAACCCCTGTCAACTCCCTCCAAATGCATGGAGAAATATTATTTGTTTTATGGTTTTGTGCCTTAGAGTATCTCCAATAGGCTCTTTAAACATTCTCTTAAGTCTAAAAATAAGGAGTATGGCTCAAAATGAAGCTCCAAGAGACTCTTAGAGGCTCTTTAAAACTCTAAGAGGCTTTTCTCTCTCCTCTCTTTTAAGAGCAACTAGTAGCTCTTAACTTATATTTTATTAATAAAATTTGAATACCTACCAATTATTACACAATCTTTGGTCATAGGGAATTGATTTATTAATAAATTATGAATAAAGAGCTAATATAAAGAGTATTGTTAGAGTTTGACACATTAACCTATGTAATAACTTGTTAAGAGTCACTTTTTTAACATTATTTTGAAGAATAAATTAGGAGACTCTTGGAGATGCTCTTAGAAATAATTTCCCCCTCTCCGTTCCCCTCTTCAGAAAAATATTTAAATTTTACAACAGCCATCTAAAATGGGTTGGGTTTTAATTCGCCGAAGGCCTAGGTGTCCCCGTATTTTTGATGGTAATCCCATTATTGAAAATAACCCAAAATGGAGAGATGAATTTGTTAGACTAACATGGACTGAGGGCGATTGGGCTACCTTATTCCGTAGGCCCTTTTGTAAGGTAGTTGATGGTAGCCTAGCCAGTATTAGGCTATCTGATAAGGAGGAGGCTGCTTATCAAGCCCTTACCGCGAACAACGGCCAAACATATACTTGGACTCTCTTAGAAGAATTCTCATTGAAGAGAGTTGGCCTTTCTCAGGCCACTGACAAGGGTAACTTTACATGTATTTTTCCTTTTTTATGTCTTATTTTATTATAATTCAATCACTTACGGGCTTCAATGTTTATGTTTCAGCCTGCGAAGCTATCAACAACATCAACTGGCCCAAGGATGGCGAATCAGGCCGTCAAAATAGGGCCAAACTCAACAAAGATCCAAGGAAGAAACTTGATGCTCCCACCTTCCTGAAGCCATATGTTCCTGATGTTGCTTTGAGAGATGATGTGGATCCCCCAATCAAGGGGCATGCTTATAGGACCAACTGGGGCTTTAGGAGAGACGACACGGTGGTTGGGTCCATCAAGCATGCAAAATATTGGTCCTACCATTCTATCACTCCCTAGGACTACACTGACATTATTACAGGGAATAATATTGAGACTATTGAGCATCTGAGTTCTCAAGCCTAAGCCTCAGTAATTTATCTACTATCCTTGTCTTTTATTTCTCCCTTTCTGTTATAGTCTCTCATCGAACTTTCCTCCTTCTTGTGTAGAGCAATGCCTATTTCCAGGAAGTACTTCACCAGGCCAAGTCCTGGAAGGGTAACTCAGATGACTTTGAGAAGGAAATGAATAAGTGGAAGGAAAGGGTTGGGATCCTTGAGAAGAAATTGAAGAATAAGGACGAAGAGCTGTCCAAAGCCCATGCTGAGCTGGTAAAGCTTCGTAGTGATAAGGAGGCCCACATTGATGACTATATGGACTCCCAAAAGTTCAAATACTTAGTGGAGATACATGATGCGGGTCTCTATCCTATTCAATTAACACAAGGATGGGATGCTGCAGTGAAGGAGGTGATAGAAAAGCATCATGGCTTGATAAAGGCCAAGGATTTTATTAGTCCCGAGCAGCTAGAAACTGAGGACAAATTGGATGCTCTTTTTTATTCCCCCATGCAGAAAGATCGCATTCTTGATCATAGCACTACCTCTCCTCCATCCTTTCCAGCCAAAAAATCATAAACTTCCGCTAACGCTCAAGGGGAAGGGCGCAATGGAGAGGAGAAGGACAATGATGGATCAACTAGGGACGAATAGAGCTCTAATTAGTCTTTCATGACTTGTACTCTTTTTTATTGTACTTTGAACATATCACCCTTCAGGGTTTATTAATATTATTGTCTTTTTCTGTGTATCTCGCAAGTTTTAATAGTCATTTCCTTGTTTTCATTATTTGTTATACATAACATTTAAGTTTACAAACAAAGCATTAATTTAGCTCAAGTGTATGACTTGGTTTTTCAAAGCCTAGTAAAAAACTCAAAGAATGATAATTTGGTCTTTCAAAACTGAGTAAATCATAACTCCAAGATCCTAACTTGGTCTTTCAAAACCTTACATAAAATGGGTCCAACCCTAATGATTATGAACTATAATATAAATCCTAAATAAGCAAAGTTTCATGGTACTTTTGAACCTTTCTACCAATATGTAAACTCTTCTTTTCTAAGGAGCTATATATAATAAATCTTCAGGTTTTGAGCATGCCAAGTCCTTGGTAATTCATCCCCATCCATAGTTTTCAACTTGTAGGATCCTCTTCCTTGAACGCTCTTAACCTTGTACGACCCTTCCCAATTTGGGGCTAGTTTTCTTTTCTGCCCTACTCCAGAGGCTTCCACCTTCCTTAAGACCAAATCTCCTTGCTTGAAGAATCTTTCTTTCACCCTCAGGTTGTAATAAAAAAAAGCTTTCTTTTGATATTCCACAATCTTTCCATGTGCTTCATCCCGCACTTCATCTATTAAATCCAGGGTTAATCTTTGGCATTCCTCACTTTTTTCAGCATTGTATGCTTGGATTCTTGGGGACGAATGTGATATCTCTAATGGAACGAGTGCTTCTTCCCCGTATGCTAACATAAATGGTGTTGCTCCCGTTGTGACTCTACAAGTGGTCTTGTAAGCCTAAATTATTGGAAGTATCTTATCTACCCAGTTATTCATGTACTTTTCAATCCTCTTCTTTAATCCATTTAAAATAATTCGATTCTCAACCTCTGCTTTCCCGTTGGCTTGAGGATGAGAAACATAAGTGACTCGCAGCTCGATCTAATTCTCTTCACAATACTTTATGAATTCCTCGTTATTGAATTGCGTTTCATTATCGGTTACCAAGATTCAGGGAATCCCATATCTATACATGATACTTTCCTATAGAAATTGAGCAACTTGTTTAGTTGTAATCTTGGCCAATGGCTTTGCTTCGATCCATTTAGTAAAGTAATCAATTGCTACAATTAAGAATATCCGTTCCCCACATAGCAAACGGGATTGGAGAGTTTATGGAAGTAAGCATTTCAGGTGGCTGTCGTACTACAGGGGCATGCTTCTGATAACGATCATATCTATTCTCGTATTTTTTGGCATCAACCATCATTTCTAGGCCTAAACGAGTGATTTTGTGGGCTAAGGCCCTGCCCTCAAGTGTTGGCCACATATACCTTCATGTACTTCTTCCAGGGAAAGTCGGGCCTCATCTGACCTGAGGGACCTTAGATAAGGAATTGCAAAAGACCTCTTATAAAGAATCCCATCAATTAAAGAATATCTCAGGGTTCATATAGACAGTCTTCTTGCCTCCACTACATCACTAGGAAGTCATCCAGTTTGTAGATGAGCCTTAATTGGATCTATCCATGACTCTCCAAGTCTTATGGGGCCAACCAACTTAACACCAAAGCTCCTTTCTTCAAAACACAGAAGTATATGCTTCTAGAACTATTCTCAATCTCAGAATATGGAAATTTAGATAACGCATCTGCCTTAGCATTTCTTCCCTAAGAATATGCTCAACATGACACTCGTCAAATTGAGTCATCACAGCTCTCACTAAGCGTACATACTTCACCATGGTCTCATACCTTGTTTCAAACTCTCCCTTAACTTGGGACACTACAAATTTTGAATCCCCACATGCCTTCAAGTTTTTGACCCTTAATGTCCCAGCTAGGCCTGGTCCAGCGATTAGAGCTTCATACTCAGCCTCATTATTTGTGGTAGGAAAATCTAACTTTATAGCATATTCAATTAGGAAGCCATCAGGGCTTTGTAAAACTAGCCCTGCTCCACTTGAATTTATTTTTGATTCCCCATCAAAATAAACTACCCAAAATTCCTTGTCCTTGACCTACACTCTTTCATTCTCCTCTTTTCCCCCATGCCTTGAGGTATAATATCTTTCTTCCCCCCGACTTCTTAGTTGGGGATAGTACACTCAACCACGAAGTCAGCCAAAGCTTGGGCTTTTATCGGCATTCGTGGCTTATACTTAATATCAAATTCCCCCAGCTCTATGGCCCATTTAATCAGCCTTCCACTGGCTTTAGGACTGTGAATGATGTTACTCAAAGCCTGATTTGTTAGCACCTCAATCTTATGAGCTTGGAAGTAAGGATGTAACTTCCTTGAGGCCATCACCAAGGCTTAAGCAAACTTTTCTATAGTCAAATAATTCAACTCAGCCCCATACAGAATTTTACTGACATAATATATGGGTTTCTGAACTTTAAGTTCCTCCTTCACCAATACAGCGCTCAGTGCATTTTCAGAAACAACCAAATATAAGTACATGGTCTCACCCAAGACTGGCTTAGCCAATAAAGGGGGCTTAAACCATGTATTTCTTCAACTCTTTGAATGCCATATGGCTTTCATCGGTCCATATAAAGCTTTCAATTTCTTCAATGCTTTAAAAAATGGCAAGCACTTGTCTCCGGACTTAGAGATGAAACGTCCCAAAGCTGCAACCCTTCCGGTAAGCTTTTGGACATCTTTTACGGAACATGGAGACTCCATGTCCAAGATGGCCCTTATCTTGTCTGGATTGGCCTCAATTCCTCTCTTAGAATCCATTAATCCTAGGAATTTTTCAGAAATTACTCCGAAAGCACACTTCGCAGGATTTAACATCATTTTATGGTATCTTAAGACCCGAAAAACTTCCCTTAAGTGGATTACATGATCTGCCTTCTTGAGGCTTTTTACTAGTATATCGTCCACATAAATCTTCATGGTTTTTCTAATAAGATCCTTAAAAATCTTGTTCACCAACCTTTGGTATGTGGCTCCTGCATTCTTGAGACCAAATGCCATAATGAGGTAACATAAAATACCAAAGTCAGTGATAAATGATACCTTGGGAATGTCATCTTTATTCATCTTGATCTATTTATATTCGCTAAATCCATCCATGAAACTTAGCATCTCGTGCCCCGCAGTAGCATCTATCAGGGTGTCTATCCTCGGGAGAGGGAAATAATCCTTCAGACACATATCATTCAGGTCGGTGAAATCGACACATATTCTCCACTTTCCATTAGCTTTCTTTACTAGTACAGGATTTGCCAACCATTCCGAGAATTGTATCTCTTCAATGAAACTAGCCTCTAAGAACTTCTCAACTTCTTGCTTGATAGCTTCCTTCCTTTCAGGGGCAAAACTCATTTTCTTTTACTTTACGGTCTTTTGATTCAGATCTATGTTCAACTTATGGGTGATCAACTCCGGGTCTATATCGGGCATATCTGCTTCCGACCATGCAAACACATCGTTATTCTCTTGCAAGAACCTTATTAACTTTTCTCTAAAGGGCTCCTCCAAAGACGCTCCAACGAAAGTTACTTTTTTAGGATCCTCGGAAGCCAAAGGGACTGGGATCAGATCTTCGGCTGAATTTCCTCGTTTCTCATCATTTTTACGGATATCCAAATCTTCAATTGGCAAGACCTGCCCCCGGCCCCGTCTACCCTTAGCGAGGCTACATAACAACTTCTGGCCATCTTCTCGTCTCCTCTTTCTTCTTCTATTCCGTCTCTTGTTGGAAACTTAATCACGAAATGGTTGGATGAAGGGGCTACCTTGAAGGCATGTATACTTGTCCTCCCCATGATTGCATTATATGTTGATCCATCCTTCACCACCATAAAATTCAGCATCTGTTTGGCATGTCTTGGCTCCTGACCCGTCGTTAGAGGCACCTTAATTATCCCTTCATCGGGGCATTCGACTCCAGTGAAATTATATATCATCATATCAATGGGGTTAATTGAGAATCATCGTATCCCATTCTTATGAAGGTATCATAGAGTAAGATGTCTACCGACGCTCCATTATCTACTAGGACTCTCCTCACTGGACTGTTCCCTATTATGGGTGTTATAACTAGGGGATCATAATGGGGAAATTTGACCCCTTCCAAGTCAAAATCATCAAATACCATTGCTACTCCTGTCCTAGCCCTTTTTAGAGCTTCCCCCACTATATGCATGACTTGTCTAGCATAAGCTTTCCTTGAATTTTTAGATGAACCAGCAGCAGTTGGTCCTCCATAGATTATGTTTATCACAAGTCCTCGGGGTTGAGGATTTCACCCCTGATCATCTTGATCCCTCCTATGATCGTCAAAGTTCCTTCTTTCATTATTGTTTCTTTCTCTGTCTCCAGTATACTTACTTAACTTTCCTTTTTGAATAAGGAATTCAATTTCATCCTTGAGTTATGGGCACTCGTCGGTGTCATGACTAGAATCCTAGTGAAATCGGAAATATTTACTCTTCTCTAGCTTAAAAGGATCAGCTTTCAGGGGCTTAGGTCAGTGAACATCCCTATCTCTCTCAATTTCCATCAAGATTTGGCTCCTAAGAGCATTCAGCCTAGCATACTCAGTAAATTTTTATCCAGGCCCTCCTTCTTCAGGGTTGATTCAATGTCTTTATCAACTCTAGGATACTTGTCATTTGCATTGTATTCTTGATCAATCTTTTGCTTCTTGCCAGCAGCTGGCTCATTGTTCACTATCGTCTTCTTCATACTTTCCTCCACCTTGATATACTTCCCCACCCTATCTTGGAGCTGTAAAATGCTTTCAGGGGGGCGCTTAGCTAAGGACATCTTGAAGAACTCATCTTTAGTCCTTTGATGCAGTGTTATTATAGCTACCTTTTCGTCAAGATCTGAAACCTTCAAGGCTTCTTTTGTTAAATGATTCAGATAGTTTCTTAGGAACCCCTACGCTCCTTGCACAATGACCATGAGGGATGCTAAAGTTTTCTCATGCACTTTTCCACTAATAAATTGCTTGATGAAAGCTTGACTCAAATCTTTGAAATATCTAATCGAATTTGGGGGTAGATGACTGTACCATCTTTGAGCCATACCCGACAGAGTTTGAGGAAAGGCCCGACACTTAATAGCATCATTCACGGGCTGTAACAACAAGGCGTTAGAGAAAGTCCTGGCATGATTATCCGGGTCACCAGTACCATCATCTGCTTTGATGGTGGGCATTCCAAATTTTCTTGAGATGTGGGCATTCATTATTTCTTCAGTGAATGGTGGAGTTGGATCATCAGGATCTCATAGAGGCATCATATCACTAGAATTAGCTCTTGGGGCTGGAGGTCTCCTTCTTGGTGTTGGACCTTCCAAGTCTGTAACAGGAGGAGGATCCCTTTGTCTTGCCGTTAATGGAGGTCTCGATGTCAAGTGTATCTCTAAATCACGCTTCAGTCTTTGAATTTTAGCTTCATGTGCCCTAATCCTTTCTTGTACATCTTGGGGAATCGTCCTTTGAGTGTTCATGGGCTGTTGATAGTTTTCAAGCACTGAATCCTTAGCAGGACGTATCCTCCTTGGAGCTACTTCATCATCCGATGAGTCAGAATCTCTAGCTGAATATGGTCTAGAGAATTCCGGATTCTCAGGAATAGGTTCTAAACCATGGACATATAAGGGTGCCCATCCTACTCCTTCAGTTTGATTAGAGGGTCCACCTCCTCCAATCTCGGGATATATAGGCATCCCATAAGGTGGGTTGGTGGTTTTAATAGTTACGACCGTCGAGTATTCATAATTAACCGGCCGAGGTTTTATGCTCGCATGCAGCTACTGGAACCAGGGATTCGTTCCTTGGGGTGGATCTTGGATTGGGGGATTCATTCCTTGAGGCTGGGCTTTAAATACCCTTAGTAAGATCCCTCCTTAAGTGGAAGCATAAGTTGAGTGCGAGGGTGTCTCCACCACCGATGAAATTGTTTGCGATAGGACATGATTACTAGTTCTACTGTTGTTTCTGCTCCATGTGTTCACCATGGTTGTTGTTTCTGATTTTTCCCATATTTATTAATTACAAAAATATTCAATATTATGGGCTTTTGGGCCCTTTTAAACGGGCCTTACTTGTAGCCCAAACCGGCCATAATTAATGCGATATTAATTACGCAATCAGGGTTTATTTTATTACCTATCAATTCTATATCTTTTTAATTCAATGTTCAAAATATTGAATATATAAAAAATAATGTCAAATAACTTTTAAAAAGACAAAGGTTTTTAATTGTCAATAATGAATTATCTTTCATTTAATTTAACACAAACAAAAAACAAAACATTTCTATGCATTTGGGAAAATAGTATAATACCTGTTGGGATAATTCTGAATTCTCTTTTGTTGGGTTTTTCTTTGATGAACAATACTTGGGCCAAAACATTGCCCACCAATCTTCTAACAAATAATGTTCATCATCTGCAATATATCCATAAACGACCACAATTCAAACAAGTTTTCAAAATTCATTCTTATGTTACCCCTCCTCCCTGTATTGGGGTTCATCCACCCTAATTTGTGCAGTTCAATTTTTATGTTACAATTTAATAAATCTAATATTACAATTTCTACGCAACATGATCCCTAATTTAAGCCACACTCCAGTTAATTGGGTCACAAAAAGTCTAAGGCTTATTATGTTATAGATTTATTCTCCTCCGACTTAAGTTGATCAATTTTTCTTTTTCCTCTGTGAACTTATTAAACAAATGCACATTATACATCTACATTCATAAGATCTTTACACTATTCTACTTAATTATATTTTTTCACATATCTTTGACGTATAATTTCATGATGGTAAATATAAGTGACAGAAAATAAATTAATTTTGAAAAAGAAATTAAAGAGAAACATATTGGATTGCCATATTTTTTCAAATAATTCATTTCCGTAAAACTAAAATGAAAGATATGATGTGATAAAATAACTTGGAGGGGTGTATTCAATTCAGATTTTAAGTAATTAATAATAATTCATGAATTTCAGACGATTGTTGCTAATTTGATTATACACAGATTTTAGCGGAGTTTTGACAAATCTAATAGAGTCTTGCTGATTTAAATTGTGATTTATACAAATATTTTAAAATCTCATGAATTTTACTAAAATTTCTAAAAATATGAAATACACTAACAAGTCCATCAGGATCTACCATTTAATCAAATATAAAAAAATCACGGAATTTTGGATACCGCCAAATTTTAATGGATTTTTAAAATTCAAATTGAATCCACTAGATTTTGATATATTTTTTAAAATCTAAATTGAATACCCTAATTTTTTTTAAAATCAATATTTTTAAATATCATTAAATTTCAAAGGATTTTTTATAATCCAAACTGAATACCCCACGATTTTTAAAATCCAAAAAAAATTCTTTTTAATCTCAACTGAATACCCCCTCCCAAATAAAAAAAATTATCGCTTGTTGTCCGGGTTCGATTCTCGCTTCAATCGAGATTTATTACAATAAATATTCATTTATAAGACATATAAGACTAATTATTCAAAAATAAAAAAATAGGCAAATATACCCGTAAAAAAAGACAAAATATAGTCGAATATAAAATGAGCAATTTTTTACTTACATTCTGTTATTTCAATATTAGCCTTTTCAACAAATAATGTTGCAGATTCGGGATGTCCTCGCTTCATCAAGTAATCGTAAATGCACAATTGCAACCTAAAATTTTGAAATCAGATAAATTCAAGAACATGGTTAAAAATATAAGTCAAAGTCATACAAAAATTGATAATGGGTGCACATATATATATAAATAACTTACATCTCTTCCGCGTTTCTTTTCTTGTTATTTGAATCTGATGTGTGTTCCATTTTCGTTAAATTAAAAATCTTCACCTTTTAAGATCCAAAATGATATAACATAAAATTTTAGACTACAAAAAAATTGAGTAACTAAAAATACTTACAAACGAAAGATTACCGAAAATCGACAAAATTCAAGTGAATGAGAATATGTAATAGAAATGAAAGATGTTGGTTAAAATTTAAAACTGAACTATTTTGGATACCTTAAAAATGAGACGACACAAAACTTGCCCATGTGAACAAATATATGAGAAAATCTCTTATGTTCTTATATATGAAACTCTGGGTGTTTTCTCATAAATTATATTGAAACTTTTGAATTAAATATTTCAAGTTAGTTGGGAAACTGAAAAAGTTTAAGAATTGTCAAAACAAAATCTTGAACTTATTAAAAAGAAAAAATATATGAAAGAATATTGAATTACCTTCAAACATAATTAAAGAGACATCAGTTGACATTTAGTGGTGTGTATTTAATTCTGATTTTAGAGGATTTATAACAATCCATTGATTTTGAATAATTGTTGCTGATTTGAATTGTATGCGAATTTAACGGAGTTGTTGAATAAATATAGTAGAGTATTGCTCATTTGAGTAGTGATTTCTACAAATTCATCAAAATCTCTTGGATTTTGCTAAGATTTTTGAAAACATAAAATACACTAGCAAATCTATCAAAATCTACAATTTTATGAAATACAAAAAAATTCATGGACTTTTGAATATCACCAAATTTTAATGAATTTTTTAAAATCCAAATTGAATAGCACCAGATTTCAATGGACTTTTTAGAAACTAAGTTGAATACCTTAGATTTTAAAAGACTTTTTTTAATCCCTATTGAATCCATCAGATTTTAAAGGATTTTTTAAAATCCAAATTGAATACGGCGGGATTTTCAAAATACAAAAAAATCTTTTAAAATCCCAATTGAATACACCCCTCTTAGATTTTTATTTTTGGTAATTCAATTCTCTTTTATATGTACCTTGTATTTTGAAATTCTTTTTTATATACTTTATATTTTGTAAATTCACAATTTCACACATTGAGTATAAAGAAAAGAATTTTTAAACCACTATAAAAAAATTCTTAGTTGTTGAATGATTATTATTTATGCTTAAGTTGAGTACAACTCACATCTTCATGTAATAAATAACAAAGATAAAAATCAAAATTAACAGAGAGATGCTAAGTACATTGGTACATTAAATTTAAAAGGTTCACCTACAATTACATCACTATTTAAAATGTTAAAATTTTGAGGAATGATAAATTACATTGAAAAATCTAGTTCTTAAAAAATTATATTTTGTAGTGTTTTGGTGGATGCTAATCGAGATAAATATCAAAGGTCGTACTTCTACGGTAGAGGAAAGAGATTGTGCTTAAACTTGTATGATAACATCTCGAACATTACGAAGAGGATTCAAAGTTCTCTTATTCGTGACAATTTTTGTGGCGCCCTCCAAACCCAGGTCAGAAGTTTGGGGTCCACAACACATGCATACTATATGAACCTGTATATAAGATACTATTTGCAATGACCCTGCTTTACACAACCACGGATCACAACAGGTTAAAGTATGAAAACAAGCCACAACCTTAACTTTTATTACAACGTACCATATCCCAACTAATTTATCTTACAACCGATAATAATATTATTCTTACAATCTTACTATCTCTCTACCAAATGAAGCTCCCTCTAGCTCGATCCAACTCAAACTGGAACCTTAGCTCGCACTTTGGACTGAGGAACTTCACTACCATCCATATCCTTTTTAACTGTAAAATATATAAAAAGATTCGCAAGAGTGAGCTAACTAGCTCAGCAAGTCACAATAACAATAACTGAGGGTAAACAATGATCAAACGAGATGATTCAAAGGAATCAAGTTTCTTGTTAAACAATCAATAGAATTGGAAATTCATTTTAAGTTTTTAAAACCAAGGTTAGGCTGCTGATCAGTCACGCACTAACCCCGAGCAAAGCACACAACACTGCTCTAACTACTGGATCCAAGGCACACATTGGCCTAACTTGACCATTGATATGGTCTGACCACGAATCTGGTCCACATAAAGAAACTATCCAATTCTAAAGAAGTTCAATATGATAAACAATATAATTCAACAAAACTGGATCATAATCAATAACAATAAAACATTTGTATAAGAGCATGGTGAAAATTCATGGGTACAAAAAAGGTATGTCAAAGTGTATAAAAGAAATGGCCTCCATCCTTTAGGATGATCGGGTATTAAATGAACAATATTTTTACAAGGTTTTAGTACTTTGATGTCACAAGGTATGGTTGAGTATAAAAGTTTCTGTTTGTTTAAACAATTTTGTTCCAGTGTTTGGTATATGATGGATATATATTTGTGGAGCATTATCGTGTTCGTGTGATTTAGTATTTGGTAAATCAACAAGAATTGGTTCACAAAGAATAAGGCTTACGGCTCAAAGACCAAAGATGTGGCACAGGTTCAAGGCTGAAGGATTCTAAAGTACTTTCAACATAAAACAGAGCTATTTTGAATACTTAACAATATGCCACGAGAGAATTTAGAAATATTTGCATTATATCTCGAAAAAGGTTTAGATGTACTTGCCTTACAGGGCTTTACAACTATTACTGATCAACTCTGAGCCGACTCTGCCGCTCAGGCTTTATTGCCTATCCACAAGATCACTTTGGATTCGACCTCAACACTTAAGTCCTTTGATTAGAACCTTACTGAGCTTTTCGACTGACCACCAACTATCCTTCATCCAATGCCAAATTCTCGGGCATTCTGACTAGAACCTACAAGGTCGAAACATCCTAACTTAGACATTCGATTATGCTTGACATATCCTCGCTAACAATCTACCCATACGTTAACAAAACCCGACTCGTAACACATACATTATTTCAATACAGGCATCAGTTAGGATTCATGTCCTTAAAATCAATTCGGTGTTCATTTTCAGAAAATGCGTATAATCGTCATTTTATGAAATTAGGGTTATTGGTTTTGGCAAAACGTTTCACTACAACATATAATCAGGTTTTGTATAAAATATACGTATATATATTTACTTATACTCGTTCGACGTCCCGATAATCCTCGGATACGCTCCTGTATTTCCGTAGTTCGATAGTTCCCTGCAGAAAGTAATAAAATAATAATAAAAATCTCTTTGAGACAATAACACGCGCCACGCGTATAAACAGAAAAAGAGGTACAGTCATGGTCGGAACAACACTGCACAGGCAGCAGTAACACAGGGCACCGCACACCGCGGCTGAACACACATACACAATTAACACACACACGCGCACATATACATACGGTATGTATATATATATATATATATATTTAAACAATCACAGGCACAAACGAAGGAAGCAGACCGGCCATAACTCCGGCGATTGCTTACCGGAAAACAGAAGCAAGCACCCGAAGGAAGGTTGAGTAAAGGGAGATAGGAAGAACAGAAAATCAAAGAAATAAAAGGAGAGATTAAGGGAAGATGAGAGCACAGGGGAGGAAGGATCGAGAGATATCCAGAGAAGAGAGATTGAATTGAGAGTAATTTAGGAGTGAAATTCACAAACATCCGACACATACCCCCCGCTGTGCCACACACATTTGTGTGGTTAACACGTGTCCCTCTACTGTTTATAGGCCCGATCTTTAATCCGAAATTTGATTTTTTTGCGAACCAAGTCGTACTTAAAACAGATTCATAAAATCACAGAAACAATCTTAAAATTTTATAAATATCCCAAAGTAAATAAAAACGTAATTTCCATAATTTTAACATAATTTTTGAAATGAAATTTATACCCGTTTTTAACAAATAAACGAATCAACGCGCGAGTGAAATAAATCCCGAAAATTTCCAAAATAATTTTAAAATTCTCGAAATATTCCCAATTTAAATAAATATAATTTTCATAATTTTTGAAGAATTCTGGAATTAAATACATATTTTACAATTAAATGTAATCAGAAAATCATACAGGGTTAAATAATTGATAAAATATTGATATATAAATTTTGTAGAATCCCAAAAAATAATTATTGACATTATGAAATCATAAAACTAATTTTAGAGACAATCCAAATATTTACGGATTTAAAACTGTAATAAAATCACCTTTAAAAATAAAACATAACAATATAACTCAATCTTTAACTACAAATTCAAATCCTTTACACCAATAAATCACAGACAAATAGTATATGTCAACATACTGCTACCGAAACCAAGACACATATTTTATTTGATTAATACTCCCACAGTTACATATTTAAATAATTCAAAAATACATGAGTCGTTATATCCTTCCCCCTTAAAAAGATTCTGTCCTCGGAATCTGGTTTAACAAAATAAGTGAGGATATTTGTCAAGCATATCTGACTCTAGTTTCCAAGTAGACTCTTCTACTCGAGGATTTCAAACGTACTTACTATGGATATACACTCATTTCCAATGACTCGCCTTTAACGATCAAGAATTTAGATCGATCACTATATGCAAAACAAACTTGGACAAGAGCCCATTGGCTCCTGATCAATCACTTGATTCGAATCAGATACTTATTGCCCTAGCCTTGACAGGCAAAACACATTATATGTACATACTGTTGTGACGGTAACATCAACTCATGAACAACTTAATCTATATTTATCAATACCTCAAATGGTTCACTAAATTTAGGACTCAACTTGTCCTCTTTATTCAGATCTATCCAACCCCTTTTTTTTAAGGTAAAATTTTTACTAACACTACTAGTCCTATTTCTATACCCATACACTTTCTCGATACAAATCCGCCTTCGTGCTTTGTCTATCCCAAACTGCTTCAATCAATATCACTACGCCCTTGGTGTGCTGAATTAACGTAGAATTTGACAACTTCCTTTCTCCCATTTTATTTCAATAAAAATGGAAACCTACACTTGCGCTCACATGAAGCTTAATAAAATGGCTTTCCAAAGCTGACATCGATGATAAATGATCATTCCAGTATTTCCTTAAAACTCAATCTCTCAACATATCTTACATTTCCTGAATCACTTCCGTACTTTGACTCTCCGTTTAAGGATGATAGGCGGTGCTCGTTTTCAACTTGGTTTCTAAATATTTAAATATCTCTTACTCTTTTCCATCAGTTAAGGCTGAGAAGTAATCTCATATATTTTCGTATTATTACTTTTAAGTATTTAAATTTCAGATTCCACTCTTTCCAATTCGTTTATTAACTCCTCGGTGGTCCTAATTACATCCAATCCTTTCTGTTGGTATAAGGCATCTGTTACCATACGGCTTTACTCAAGTAGTTATTAACAGATTAATCAGAGTCTTTTGTTAACCTTTGTTAAAATTTCATTCTTGAAAACTCAACGCATAGTTGCTTTCCTTCTGATCCTTGAAGAAAAATCCTTGGGCATTCCACGCAGACTTTCTTATTCTTTGAGTAGCTGAGGATGTTATCAATAAATACAGTTTGTTTATCTAAGTACTCCTTATACACCATGATCTTTAATTCCTTATAGTCACCTAATATACTTGTTATTTCACATAATATCACCAGAGCTTGCAATGCTCTTAACTCACTTTAATCGTAATTTCTGATATGTTCTCAGGTCGGTTCTTAAATTAATCTCCGAGATATAACATACTTCTTGAATTAGGTCTCGTAAGCAATCAATTCTTTATAGGGTCTCACTTCTTCTTATTCGTTGTTTTGTTAAACTCTCGATAATCAGTACATACTCTTATAATTTCATTCCTTTTTCTCCCTTAATATCACCGGTACAGTTCACGATTCGCTCCTTGTAAAATAACTTCCTGGGTCTGCCTTGTCTACTAGGCCTCCAATACTTCGCCTTAACTCCTTGACATGTCCAACACTTACTAATCCCTCTTGAAATTTCCTTTTTATACCTGATTATCACTATTTTCTTTAAATTTCTGTATATCTTGGCATGTCTTCAATAAATTAAATACTTTATATTGTGAATTCCTTGTGGGATCTCATTTCTTAATCCTTCTACTTATAGCATCCAAGTGCTAGAAGAAAATCTAGGAATATCGTGATCGTTCTTCTAGGTGCATAATCTTCATCTTACTAACTGTTAACATCGTGATCCATTATCTTCTCTTGACATCACCTTATCTTTTCTTATCAATTCTGACTGAAAGGTCATACTACCCATCATTGTTTCCTTGGGATTATATGTCTGACTTCCAACTCCAACTTCTAAAATTCCATAGATAATTCTTCTGGTACAGTTTCTACATTCATTCTCTCCTTTTTGCTTATCTCCTGCCTCTACATTTGCTTTTCCTCGTGAGTACATACTTCTAATTTTTAGGGTCCGCATAGATCTTACACTTTTCTCCATACATATCATGTTTCCCAATCTTTCAAAATAAATATTACTACTGTTAGTCCCAATTGTGAGTAGGATACTTCTGCTCATAAGGTTTCAGTTATCTGGGTGCATATACAATAACTTTATTGTGATGCATCAACACATATCCTACTTCCTTATAAGAAGCATCACTATAAATTACCAAATCTCCTTGATACCTTCAAAGTGATAAAGCAGGTGCTGTAACCATTCTTTCATTTAACTCCGCAAAACTTTCTTCACCCTTCTCCATTTCATATAAACTTCTTGTTTTTCCTGGTTAGCTTCGTCCAAGATATTGCAACTTTCAAGAGATCTTGCCCAAATTTCTGATAATAACCGACCCATGATAAAACTTCTTACTTTTGTTGATGTTTCTGGTCTCCTTTCATTGATAGTAACTTTAATTTCTGCTGAATCTCTTTTGATCTTCTCCACATTGACTATTTATGCTAAGAACTATATTTTATACAACTTATTTCTTCTCCAACTTCCCAGTTATCATTAAATGCTTTGCATGGTCCTCCGTTGACTTTAAGTGTTACACTACAGCTCATCCAGATATTCCTTAAAGATTCTGTCCATCAAGTTCAAATATTACTGATATATTGGATAATCCAAATGACAATACGAGAATAATACTTAGTTCTGAAAATTATCTGTGATATATCCATAGGTTTAATCTTCAATTGGTGAAATACCAAGTCTTAAATTAGTCTTATAAAAGTACTTTGCTTCTTTCGTTTGATCAAACAAATCATTGGGTCGAGGTAACTGATACTTGCTCTTGATAGTAGACTTGTTGAGCTTTCGCTAGTCGACGCATAATATTCTACTTCCATCTTTCTTATTAATAATTAATACCGGTGCACCTTATGAGATACACTGGGTCTAATCGCTTCTTCTTCTAACATTTCTTGCATCTGCTTTGCTAACTTCCTCATTTTAACTGGTGCCATTTTGTGTAAGGCTTTGGTCTCTGACTTCGTCTCAGGTGTTAAGTCAATCGCGAGCTTCATTTCTCTATCTGGAGGAAATTTTGATAACTCATCTAGAAACATATCTTGAAACTCCTTTATTGCTATAGAATCTTCAAATTTTGTTTACTTCTGACTTTTATTTATCTCATAATCACCATAATGCTCACATCTCAATCACCGTAATCATCGTTAACAAATTCTTTACTCTCCTTCTTCCTTTATACCTCATCATATTCTCAGTTGACGTCTTCAGGACTATCTTTTCATCACGACGGTTTGTCTGGGCATCACACTTAAATAGTTAATCCATTCCTTAGAATATTGTCAAATCCTCTTATCTCAGATGATGTCAATTCTTCACAACTTATTGCCAGAAATCTCAATTCCATCATTGGTATTCACTTATGTAACAATTACACGTTCTTGACTTGCTAGTCCCTTAATCATAATCTTATCAATTCAACAGGGTAATTCATCTCATCAACAAAACCTTGAGAGATAAACAATTAAGTTTCTCTCACATCTTTTAATACTGTAACACATAAGGTATTCACAATAATTATCCATGTTATCACGTCCGTATTCTAAATAACATATTTCACAGGAAAATCGCATATTCTCGTTCTTGAAGACACATTTCTTATTGGAGTAGATTCCTTTGATCCTTAGTGCATCCCTAACTGGGTTAGTGATTTGCAATTCTCACCATATGCCCTTGTTTGCTTTCCATGCGTGAGAGGTAGATGGAACTTTGCCCGCTTGGTCCATAATACGTTGATTTCTGTTGGAAAAACTCTTGCAAAGAACGACAGTACCACGAAACAACTAGAAGGATTCACAATTCAACAAAATTAGAGTTGAAAAGAAAGAAGAAACAAGGATTTGAATATAAATGAGACAACCACATTGGTACTTAAGATGGCCAGCCTTTCATACCATATGGCATACAACACATGATTAGGTGACGTCCCACCCGACTCTTCGTCATTCTGACAAAGTGTCTCACCATAACACTGTTTGTCCCAATCAGAAAGCAAAACTTGAGGGAAACAATTAAATTTGAAAGGAATGCAATATCCTCCTTTTCGATGTCATAGCAAAGAGTTTATTTAAGAAAAGAAGTTCATACTTTTTTTAAGAATCAAAAAGGAATATACGCTGTAATATTGAAGACAAGAACGATACCATTGGTCACCATCAAAATTCCATTTGTATTCATCTTTCGAGCTTGTTCGATCATATTCCAATTGCGTCATATAACAACTCTAGGAGGTATACTGAAATGCCTTCGCAAATTAAGCATTATAATAGATTCTTACTTGCTAAGTCTTGTGTCTTTAACATAGCACCTACACGTATAATAATTTAACAATTCGATCGTAATGGCATTCCTACCAGATAACTTCGAGTTTCCTCATTTTAATTTAGAAGAACCACAAATCGTTCAACATAACGATCCTTTTATTAATAATATTCTTCTTTTAGAGAAGTCTGGAAATCTTCCCAACCTCCTTCGATCACGCCCAGGCTCTTCTTAAATCGATGAATTCGTTAAATTTTAATGGTCTCTGCAACTTGATGAATAATCACTCCGTACGCGGATTCTGTTATTAACCTTGTCAAACAACATTTACACCTTACCGTTAGGAATAATCAGCTTCTTCATAATCACGGGTTACTTGGTTCTTCGAATTAACAATTCTAAGTCTGAAGTAAGTATCCTTCCAGGCAATCCGGGTTTTTAACAAACAAGAAACTCAAGTAGTAACTTGACAACCAAGGTTTAAAACTTATTTTATTCAAAAAGGCTTTTAGAAATTTTGTAAGGAAAAATCTTTTTCGAAAACTTGTTAAAATTTTTAAATATCACAAATCTGGTTGTCCTTACTATATGAGTTGGTTATCCTTCTGACCTATAACAAGGTACCAAATTAACAAAACAATCACATAAAGGTCCGTTCACTTCAATCTACCTTTCCTCCTTCATCGTGTCCATTTACCTTCCTTAATTGACGAAACTTCAATTGTCGTTGCATATTATCTTATTCGTAGCTTCACATCAAGGCTTCCATACTGGTAATACTCTCGTTATCAACTTTGCAATCGTTAAGTGGGGCAGACTATCCAATAGTCAACGAGTCTATTTCATAGAACCAAAATTTGCTCATATCACATCACATCACTACTTTACATATCGCATTTATCTTAACACCATCATTTAATTCTATAAATATTCTAGATTTATACTTTTCTCTCTAACCTTTTCAAAATTTATCTAATCCATCCCACAACTAATCACGGGTGGCCTGATTACTAATGGCTTCTTTTAATCTGGTAGAAGCTATCCTCCGGAACACTTGAATCTTCTTTCTAAACTTATTCTCACCTTTATTAATATCTCATGCATTAACCCTTTACTGTAGCTATTGATTCCATCTTCATAAATACTGTTGTTCCATAAGATAGGTTTTAAACTGAGGGCATAAAACAGAATGTAGGGTAAACTGAAGAGATACACTCACAGCCGAATGTCCAGTAAAACAAGAATAAACAGATGGAGGTTCTCAAATAAGTAGTCTCGTATCAAGAGGTGTAAAATAGCGTTGAATAACTTGAAAAAGTGCAACTGTCATAACAGAAGGTAGTATCTTTAATACTGAGGGAGGAACAAGGTGCAAATTAAATATGGGAGAAGATGACGATCCTCGAACGGAAAGCTCCAAACAATCAGATGATGCAAGGAAATCAGGATCTGCCATTATCGTTGTCTGGAAATCACGTCGCAATGTTAAGAATCCCGAATCGTAATACGAACCATGCCGGAGACCTACTATATAGTCGCACTCATCCTCACGACGTCTTATCTTTCTATTCCCTATTCCTAATCCTAACCCTCTACCCAATCCCGACAATCTAGGCTTGTTTCAGTGACTTATAACCTGTAGCTCTGATACCAACCTCTGGCGCCCACCAAACCCGGGTCAGAAGTTTGGGGTCCACAACATATGCACAATATATGAACCTGTATATAAGATACTATTTGCAATGACCCTGCTTTACACAACCACGGATCGCAACAGGTTAAAGTATGAAAACAAGCCACAACCTTATGTTTTATTACAAAGTACCAAATCCCAACTAATTTATCTTACAACTGATAATAAAATTATTTTTACAATCTTACTATCTCTCTACCAAATGAAGCTCCTGCTAGCTCGATCCAACTCAAACTGGAACCTTAGCTCGCACTTTGGACTGAGGAACTTCACTACCATCCATATCCTTTTTAACTGTAAAATATATAAAAAGATTCACAAGAGTGAGCTAACAAGCTCAGCAAGTCACAATAACAATAACTGAGGCTAAACAATGATCCAACGAGATGATTCAAAGGAATCAAGTTTCTTTTTAAATAATCATTAGAATTGGATATTCATTTTAAGTTTTTAAAAGTAAGGTTAGGTTGCTGATCAGTCACGCACTAACCCCAAGCAAAGCACACAGCACTGCTCTAACTACTGGATCCAAGGCACACATTGGCCTAACTTGACCATTGATATGGTATGACCACGAATCTGGTCCACATAAAGAAACTATCCAATTCTAAAGAAGTTCAATATGATAAACAATATAATTCAACAAAACTGAATCATAATCAATAACAATAAAACATTTGTATAAGAGCATGGTGAAAATTCATGGGTACAAAAAGGGTATGTCAAAGTGTATAAAAGAAATGGCCTCCAGTCTGTAGGATGATCGGGTATTAGATGAACAATATTTTTACAAGGTTTTAGTACTTTGATGTCACAAGGTATGGTTGAGTATAAAAGTTTCTGTTTGTTTAAACAATTCTGTTCTAGTGTTTGGTATATGATGGATATATATTTGTGGAGCAGTATCGTGTTTGTGTGGTTTAGTATTTGGTAAATCAACAAGAATTGGTTCACAAAGAATAAGGCTTACGGCTCAAAGACCAAAGATGTGGCTCAGGTTCAAGGCTGAAGGATTCCAAAGTACTTTCAACATAAAACAAAGCTATTTTGAATACTTAACAATATGCCACGAGAGAATTTAGAAATATTTGCATTATATCTCGAAAAAGGTTTAGATGTACTTGCCTTACAGGGCTTTACAACTATTACTGATCAACTCTGAGCCGACTCTGCCGCTCAGGCTTTATTGCCTATCCACTAGATCACTCTGGATTCGACCTTAACACTTAAGTCCTTTGATTAGAACCTTACTGAGCTTTTCGACTGACCACCAACTATCCTTCGTCCAATGCCAAATTCTCGGGCATTCCGACTAGAACCTACAAGGTCGAAACATCCTAACTTAGACATTCGATTATGCTTGACATATCCTCGCTAACAATCTACCCATGCGTTAACAAAACCTGACTCGTAACACATACATTATTGCAATACAGACATCAGTTAGGATTCATGTCCTTAAAATCAATTCGGTGTTCATTTTCAGAAAATGCGTATACTCATCATTGTATGAAATTAGGGTTATTGGTTTTGGCAAAACGTTTCATTACAACATATAATCAGGTTTTGTATAAAACATACGTATATATATTTACTTATACTCGCTCGACGTCCCGATAATCCTCGGATACGCTCTCGTATTTCCGTAGTTCATTTTCCAGAAATCGGACAGCGTCCCCTTTGTTTATCGGACTACCCGTCGAAACATCATCAACGTCAAATCAATCACAACAAGATCCAAACCAACTACAATTTGATTTTCACAATTCCACAACCATTCCCATACGAAACTAATTACATGACTCATTTTATATATTTTATAAAAATTAGGACTCAGAATAAATTCATCACCGTCCACCGTCGGCTCGCCGGGGCTCACCACCGACGGCGGTAAAATTCGCGGGTTCCCGATTATCGGACATCCTTCGCGAATTCCACCAATTAACTGATAATTCTTTTTGCACAGAATTTATTTATCTCACGAATATCATTCGATAGTTCCCTGCAGAAAGTAATAAAATAATAATAAAAATCTATTTGAGATAATAACACGCGCCGCGCGCATAAACAGAAAAAGAGGTACAATCATGGTCGGAACAACACCGCACAGGCGGCAGGAACACAGGGCACCGCACACCGCGGCTGAACACACATACACAATTAACACACATGCGCACATATACATACGGCATGTATATATATATATTTAAACAATCACAGGCAAAAACGAAGGAAACAGACCGGCCGGAACTCCGACGATTGCTTACCGGAAAACAGAAGCAAGCACCCGAAGGAAGGTTGAGTAAAGGGAGATAGGAAGAACAGAAAATCAAAGAAATAAAGGAGAGATTAAGGGAAGATGAGAGCACAGGGGAGGAAGGATCGAGAGATATCCAGAGAAGAGAGATTGAATTGAGAATAATTTAGGAGTGAAATTCATAAACATCCGACACATACCCCCCCCCACTGTGCCACACACATTTGTGTGGTTAACACGTGTCCCTCTACTGTTTATAGGCCCGATCTTTAATCCAAAATTTGAGTTTTTGCGAACCAAGTCGTACTTAAAACAGATTCAGAAAATCACAGAAACAGTCTTAAAATTTTGTAAATATCCCAAAGTAAATAAAAACGTAATTTCTATAATTTTAACACAATTTTTGAAATGAAATTTATACCCGTTTTTAACAAATAAACGAATCAACGCGCGAGTGAAATAAATCCCGAAAATTTCCAAAATAATTTTAAAATTCTCGAAATATTCCCAACTTAAATAAATATGAGTTTCATAATTTTTGAAGAATTCTGGAATTAAATACATATTTTGCATTTAAATGTAATCAGAAAATCATACAAGGTTAAATAATTTATAAAATATTGATATATAAATTTTGTAGAATCCCAAAAATAATTATTGACATTATGAAATCATAAAACTAATTTTAGAGACAATCCAAATATTTACGGATTTAAAACTGTAATAAAATCACCTTTAAAAATAAAACAGAACAATATAAATCAATCTTTAACTACACATTCAAATCCTTTACACCAATAAATCACATACAAATAGTATATGTCAACATACTACTACCGAAACCAAGACACATATTTTATTTGATTAATACTCCCACAGTTACATATTTAAATAATTTAAAAATACACGATTCGTTATAATTTTTCCCTCCTCTCATACCAGTTATCTACCTACAAAATTTATAAGTATCAAGATATACATAGTTCTTGGAAAAAGATTTGTATAGTTGCTAGAATTTGTATATCCACAAATCCTAAGAATATTCTAAAATATGACCATTAGTCTTGAATTCATAACTATATTGGCCTAAACCAGTGTCCCAGTTTTTTGTGACATGTCTATTTTGCTTCTTGAGAATTAAAGGGAATCCTCTTGAAGTTGTTGGCCATACCCACATTACACTACATTCCTTCAATTTTTTATCCATATAAGCAATGTGAATCGGCCTTGCTCCTAACTCACACTTTCCTTCAAGGTCCAATCATGATGGGCCTTTCCTATCTCATGATCTTTGTTACTAATACGCCATAGCCTTTAGCCTCGGCTTGCACAAAACTTACATATCTACCCTTGATTATCTTCACATATTGATATTTTTGACACTATTGTTGGGACTATGATTGTCATTAATATTCTGGAGAAGCTGGAGTTTCGCCTTTTCTTGAACCCGACCTTCTAGGACCGAACCAATTAATCTTTAACTTGTTTAGTTTAAACCAATTAATTTCCTATTTCATATATATACAAGAGAAATTAAATCATCTAGGGCTAAATCAAGGTAAAATAATAATTTATTAAAGTAAAATTTTAGTGGTAGATATTTTTATTCATCCAAATCATTCTAAAAAATGATATATATGTAGGTTTTAAAATAAAAAAAATCAAGATATAAATTTTTAAGAATATTTTTATGTTTAAATTTTTAATGTAGACTAAATAAATTGTAAGAATTTTTTTTTGAGTTTACAAAAACCAAATTGTTATTCCCAGTGGACTAACAATGAGATTTACAGAAGGGGGGTTCAATGTAAATCTCAAAACTTTTTCAAGTTTTGAGTAGTTTCTAAGGCTAAGTATTTTAGTGAGCAAATATGTGTGAATGGCTTGAAGCTAATACAGACATATATATATATTCAAACACAAATGTAAAGAACACAAAGAACTTAAAAACTTTTCTGGTGGATTTGTTGTTCCACCAGAGATGTGTTATTTCAGAAAATCTGTGATTCAAAGAATTAAATCACAGCTGCTTCCTAGTACAAATTAGATGATTTTCTCTCTGGATTTTTCTGAACAGCTCTGGAAAATTCACATCTAATTACTAGCTGCTACTTGGTTTATATATCACCAAGTTTACAAGTGAAGACAAAACTGTAAAATACAATTAAAAAGGCTCTTCACATGTTTCTTCTTCATTTCTCTATCCAATGCAATTTAGGCTTAGCTGTTAATCTTTGAATACTTCCTTGTTTGCACCAGAATGGAAATGCTGCATTTTCTTGATTCCTCCTAGAGGCTTCCACATTCCAGTTTGTCTCTGTCAACCCATGTGCCTCTGTCAACTTATGAATTGTCACTATCAACTGCTAATGAACTAAGCATACGTTGAAGCTTTCATCCGTTGATGCCTTATCCGTTGAGGCTTTATCCGTTGAAGCTTTATCCGTTGATGCATTATCAGTTGAAGTCTTTATCCGTTGAAGCACTTATCCGTTGATGGATATTATCCGTTGAAGCATTAGAGTCATTCGTTGAAGCTTTGTTTCTTATCCGTTGAAGGTCTTCAATATCAGTTGATACTTCTTCACTTATACAAAATTACAAGGCATGAAATATTTATAATTAGCCCTCCTATTTGCATATCCACTAGTAGTCAACATGACTGATACTTTCTTACAACATCTAAGAATTACAACTTGAATCCAGAGAATGAAATGTGCTACAATACTAAACTTATTGCTAAGTAAAGCTACTCCTTCAACGAATAGACAAGATGGTCTTATCCGTTGAGGCTACAAACACTAGATTTCTACTTAAGTGTTTTGTTTAACTTATCATCAAACTAATACACATATTCCTAACAATCTCTCCCTATTTATGTCTACTAGAACTGTAGGCATAAATTTGGGTTTAGCTTGATGATAACAAAACACTTGACAAATATATTAACTGTAATAAAGCAGAAATTCAAAAGTGCTGCAAAAATGTGTATGCTGAGATGGAATTGAAGAATTACATTGTTTCCAAGGGTGCTCCTTTAGCCTGAGCAGTTAATTTCTTTTCCTTTGATCCCTTGTTTTCTTTCCTAGCCTCCTGGCATTCTCCTCTATTTGAAGTTGAAGTTGTCTGTAGAACTCAGCTTCATCTTCTTCATTGATGTCCAACTTAGATTGCATATCCTTGAGAGTTTCATTACTGGCAATCTTGAGCTGATCTTCAAGTCTGAAAAATCTTCTGACTCCTTTGTTGTCTCTGAACTCCATTAACCAATGAGGTGATTTGTGAACTGTAATTCCTCTTTCTTGAATGAGTAATGTTCTAGGCAAGGCATTGGGCTCCCACCAAGTTTTCCTTATGTTGGCAATCTTATTGACAATCTCAGTCTTGGCAGTCCTGGTAAAGCCAAAATCCCTTTGTATGGCTGAGTAGACTCTAACCAAGGTAGAGTAGCCTTCATTCAGAATCCTGTAGAGAGGCCAAGTTCTTTCCCCACTTCCTTTGTATTTGAACACTAGTCTTTCTGGTAGCTGTCTGTAGGCAGCTATTCCCCTTACTTCCTCCAGCTCATCCAGATAGAGTTCAATGTCTGAAAATTCTTTTATGTCACAAATGTGAACATAATCATCCTTAGAGACTTGTGGCTTAGGCTTAGGCTTCTGAGTGAATTTGATTGAGGTTTTAGAGGGTGTTGATTTGATTCTTCTTTTCTGCTTCTTTGATGGTGGAGAAGAGGTTAAGAAGGTGGGCAATTTGATGGTGTCCCAATCAATTGCTTCCTCCTTAGGAATGATTGTTTTACCATGAATGTTTATGAAGGGGTCAGGCACAATGGGTTCAGGAATAGAAGGTAGTGGTTTGGATTTTGATTGGGTTTCTTCAGTCTCATCTACCATCTTTCTCTTTGTATTGGCCTTCTTTCTGTTCCCTTTCTGCCATTCCTCTCTTTCCTTACTTCTTTCTTCCATATCATTATCAACCATGTCCCCCATACCTTCATCTTCACTTTTGTCTTCAATTTCTTTCTTTTCTTCAGCTTGACTTGACTTTAGCTGTTTTTCAAGCTTTGCTTGTGCTCTTTTGTCAGCCTTTAGCTTTTTGGCTTCTTCCTTCAACCTTCTGGTTTCTTCCCTCTTGGTTATTGAGAATTTGGGATGTCCTTGCATCACACAGATGCTCTTTCCCTCTCTA